>NC_048569.1:23409890-23412390 GCF_013265735.2 Oncorhynchus mykiss | reverse complement strand
CTAGGGGGTTTAGGGTTAAGGTAGAATTAGGGTTAGATTTAGGGTTAGGGTTAAGGTTAGGTTTGGGGGTTAAGGTTAGGGTTAAGGTTAGGGAAAATAGGATTTTGAAAGGTCATACATTGTGTGTCCCTGCAAGATTAGTTAAACAAGATTGTGTGTATGCGAGTGTGTTTGGGGAGTAAACCTGCCTGTCTGTGTTCTAATGGATGAGCCGCATGCCATGAGAGAATGAGTGAGGGGTTGTAGAGACAAACCTCTCCTCCCTACTTTTTTTCTCTCTACATCTTCTCCCTCCCTCTGATGGAAGGATGCCTCAGGTGCCTATGCATCATCACCAGTGACCCACATCACCTCCAAATATAAACTTGGACTACTCTCTTCTGATGTCACTAGTCTCCACCCACCGACGTGCCTCTGACAAGTATAGAGACGGTGTCCTGGTAACAGTCGAATACACATTCAGGACACGCCACAAATGGCACCCTATTCCTTAATTAGTGCACTACTTGTCAAAGTGCCAAATACTGACTTTTCACGTAAATTTCAATGAGATTTGTACATATACAGTCAAGCTGTGTGTGTGTGTGCTACATACCTCCATGTCACTACTCTGTATCACAGGCTGGCTTGGCTTGACTGACAGAAACCATCCAACGGTCACCATTACACACACACACACACACACACACACACACACACACACACACACACACACACACACACACACACACACACACACACACACACACACACACACACACACACACACACACACACACGTGCACATACACACCTCTGATGGTTCTCAGCTTATGGTTCATTGATTATCGCCAGCGTCAATCTGGATTCCAGTGGACATTGGCTGTGTGGTGTGGTGCCCTGCTGTGCTGTGCGGTGCCCAGTCAGTGCCTTTGGCGGTCTAATATCCGGGATGGGGCTCCAGCACCATGAATCCAATGACTCAGAGCCTGAGGCGTCTCTCCTCAGATCTCCCCCATCTCCATCTCAGATCTCTGGCTGGGAGATTGACACATGGCCTAATTGCAGCCTGCTGTCATGAGGGGACTTGTTTATTGGCCAAGCAGCTGAATCCAGATCGGTCAATGGGCGACATGAGACATGATTCAGGACGGTCTATTTCCTGTCGAGAAGAGTGGTAGAGTGAGTCGGAGGCCTGGAGTAAGCTCAGTGGAACATAATACATTAGAGTTACAGTATAGAATATTTGCTGCTGTTCAATTGTTGTTTTAATTATGAGATATGCCTATATCTTTAGACTCAAAATGATGTTGATCTCAAGGACTGTCAGCATCCATAGATCTGTATATTCATTGGAGAGTGGTTACATTCCCCTAGCCCCATCCTTCATATTATCAAGGTTTAAAATGATTTGGTTGGTGGTTAGATCTTTGATTGACTGATTTAGTGATTGATTAATTGTTGTTTCTTTTCATTTCCAGTCTCAGAAAGACCCCATGCTGGTGGAGAAGATCATGAATGATCTGGACTCCAACAAAGACAACGAGGTGGACTTCAATGAGTTTGTGGTTCTGGTGGCGGCCCTGACCGTAGCCTGCAATGACTTCTTCCAGGAGAAGCAGAAGAAGAAAGCCAACTAACAGTTAAATCCGAAATGGCTTCCCCTTGCCTATTTAGTGCACTTCTATTGGCCAAAGCCTCATAGAGCTATGACAGGTCTAAATAGGGCTCTGGTCAAAAGTAGTGCACTGCATAGGGAATAGGGAGCCATTTCAAATTGGCCCGTGGATAGAAATAGAATTAGAAACCAACAGAGGTAGAAAGTAACGAATGACAACCACACCCATCATGCTGAACATTGAATACTGTGATCACTTCTCAATTCCCCATGGTCTCAGTGCTACTAAAACCACTACACTATATGTTTGTCAACAGCAGAAGGAGATTAGACTAAAGTCGAAATTATAAATTAACATACTTTTGCTAGAAATAGGATACTTCTGTCCCTCTGACGCATCAAAACAGATGATTTCAAACATGGTGTCACACTACCCTGAGTGCCAGACTGTTTCAGCTCTTAACAACACTTCTAGCCAGAGAACATAACCACAGAGATCTGGCTAGAGAACATAACCACAGAGATATGGCTAGAGAACATAACCACAAAAATCTGGCTAGAGAACATAACCACAGAGATCTGGCTAGAGAACATAACCACAAAGATCTGGCTAGAGAACATAACCACAGAGATCTGGCTAGTGAACATAACCACAAAGATCTGGCTAGAGAACATAACCACAACGATCTGGCTAGTGAACATAACCACAAAGATCTGGCTAGAGAACATAACCACAAAGATCTGGCTAGAGAACATAACCACAAAGATCTGGCTAGAGAACATAACCACAAAGATCTGGCTAGTGAACATAACCACAAAGATCTGGCTAGTGAACATAACCACAAAGATCTGGCTAGTGAACATAACCACAAAGATCTGGCTAGTGAACATAACCACAAAGAT
>NC_048569.1:23187390-23404890 GCF_013265735.2 Oncorhynchus mykiss | reverse complement strand
ATTTTGTGTCACTGGCCTACTCACAATACCAGATAATGTCAAAGTGGAATAAATTGAGATGTTGTGTCACTGGCCTACACACAATACCTCATAATGTCAAAGTGGAATAAATTGAGATGTTGTGTCACTGGCCTACACACAATACCCCATAATGTCAAAGTGGAGTATGTTTTTAGATACGTTTACAAATGAATAAAAACATGAAAAGCGGAAATGTCTTTGGTCAATAAGTATTCACCCCATTTGTTATGGCAAGCCTAAATAAGATCAGGAGTAAAAATGTGTTTAACAAGTCACATAACAAATGTGTTGTGTTCGAGAACACCTAACGCAAGACCGATACAAGACCAAGACCAGAGGGGGGCGAGACCGATACAAGACCAAGACCAGAGGGGGGCGAGACCGATACAAGACCAAGACCAGAGGGGGGCGAGACCGAGTCAAGACCGAGACCAGAGGGGGGCGAGACCGATACAAGACCAAGACCAGAGGGGGGTGAGACCGATACAAGACCAAGACCAGAGGGGGGCGAGACCGATACAAGACCAAGACCAGAAGGGGGTGAGACCGAGTCAAGACCAAGACCAGAGGGGGGCGAGACCGAGTCAAGACCAAGACCAGAGGGGGGCGAGACCGATACAAGACCAAGACCAGAGGGGGGCGAGACCGATACAAGACCAAGACCAGAGGGGGGCGAGACCGATACAAGACCAAGACCAGAGAGGGGGCGAGACCGATACAAGACCAAGACCAGAGGGGGGCGAGACCGATACAAGACCAAGACCAGAGGGGGGCGAGACCGAGTCAAGACCGAGACCAGAGGGGGGCGAGACCGATACAAGACCAAGACCAGAGGGGGGTGAGACCGATACAAGACCAAGACCAGAGGGGGGCGAGACCGATACAAGACCAAGACCAGAAGGGTGTGAGACCGAGTCAAGACCAAGACCAGAGGGGGGCGAGACCGATACAAGACCAAGACCAGAGGGGGGCGAGACCGATACAAGACCAAGACCAGAGGGGGGCGAGACCGATACAAGACCAAGACCAGAGGGGGGCGAGACCGATACAAGACCAAGACCAGAGGGGGGCGAGACCGATACAAGACCAAGACCAGAGGGGGGCGAGACCGATACAAGACCAAGACCAGAGGGGGGCGAGACCGATACAAGACCAAGACCAGAGGGGGGCGAGACCGATACAAGACCAAGACCAGAGGGGGGTGAGACCGATACAAGACCAAGACCAGAGGGGGGCGAGACCGATACAAGACCAAGACCAGAAGGGTGTGAGACCGAGTCAAGACCAAGACCAGAGGGGGGCGAGACCGATACAAGACCAAGACCAGAGGGGGGCGAGACCGATACAAGACCAAGACCAGAGGGGGGCGAGACCGATACAAGACCAAGACCAGAGGGGGGCGAGACCGATACAAGACCAAGACCAGAGGGGGGCGAGACCGATACAAGACCAAGACCAGAGGGGGGCGAGACCGATACAAGACCAAGACCAGAGGGGGGCGAGACCGATACAAGACCAAGACCAGAGGGGGGCGAGACCGATACAAGACCAAGACCAGAGGGGGGCGAGACCGATACAAGACCAAGACCAGAGGGGGGCGAGACCGATACAAGACCAAGACCAGAGGGGGGTGAGACCGAGTCAAGACCGAGACCAGAGGGGGGCGAGACCGATACAAGACCGAGACCAGAGGGGGGCGAGACCGATACAAGACCGAGACCAGAGGGGGGCGAGACCGATACAAGACCAAGACCAGAGGGGGGCGAGACCGATACAAGACCAAGACCAGAGGGGGGCGAGACCGATACAAGACCAAGACCAGAGGGGGCGAGACCGATACAAGACCAAGACCAGAGGGGGGCGAGACCGAGTCAAGACCGAGACCAGAGGGGGGCGAGACCGATACAAGACCGAGACCAGAGGGGGGCGAGACCGATACAAGACCAAGACCAGAGGGGGGCGAGACCGAGTCAAGACCAAGACCAGAGGGGGGCGAGACCGATACAAGACCAAGACCAGAGGGGGGCGAGACCGATACAAGACCAAGACCAGAGGGGGGCGAGACCGATACAAGACCAAGACCAGAGGGGGGCGAGACCGAGTCAAGACCGAGACCAGAGGGGGGGCGAGACCGAGTCAAGACCAAGACCAGAGGGGGGCGAGACCGAGTCAAGACCAAGACCAGAGGGGGGCGAGACCGATACAAGACCAAGACCAGAGGGGGGCGAGACCGATACAAGACCAAGACCAGAGGGGGGCGAGACCGATACAAGACCAAGACCAGAGGGGGCGAGACCGATACAAGACCAAGACCAGAGGGGGGCGAGACCGAGTCAAGACCGAGACCAGAGGGGGGCGAGACCGATACAAGACCGAGACCAGAGGGGGGCGAGACCGATACAAGACCAAGACCAGAGGGGGGCGAGACCGAGTCAAGACCAAGACCAGAGGGGGGCGAGACCGATACAAGACCAAGACCAGAGGGGGGCGAGACCGATACAAGACCAAGACCAGAGGGGGGCGAGACCGATACAAGACCAAGACCAGAGGGGGGCGAGACCGATACAAGACCAAGACCAGAGGGGGGCGAGACCGATACAAGACCAAGACCAGAGGGGGGCGAGACCGATACAAGACCAAGACCAGAGGGGGGCGAGACCGATACAAGACCAAGACCAGAGGGGGCGAGACCGATACAAGACCAAGACCAGAGGGGGGCGAGACCGAGTCAAGACCGAGACCAGAGGGGGGCGAGACCGATACAAGACCGAGACCAGAGGGGGGCGAGACCGATACAAGACCAAGACCAGAGGGGGGCGAGACCGAGTCAAGACCAAGACCAGAGGGGGGCGAGACCGATACAAGACCAAGACCAGAGGGGGGCGAGACCGATACAAGACCAAGACCAGAGGGGGGCGAGACCGATACAAGACCAAGACCAGAGGGGGGCGAGACCGAGTCAAGACCGAGACCAGAGGGGGGCGAGACCGAGTCAAGACCAAGACCAGAGGGGGGCGAGACCGAGTCAAGACCGATACAAGACCAAGACCAGAAGGGGGCGAGACCGATACAAGACCAAGACCAGAGGGGGGCGAGACCGATACAAGACCAAGACCAGAGGGGGGCGAGACCGATACAAGACCAAGACCAGAGGGGGGCGAGACCGATACAAGACCAAGACCAGAGGGGGGCGAGACCGAGTCAAGACCAAGACCAGAGGGGGGCGAGACTGAGTCAAGACCGAGACCAGAGGGGGGCGAGACCGAGTCAAGACCAAGACCAGAGGGGGGCGAGACCGAGTCAAGACCGATACAAGACCAAGATCAGAGGGGGGCGAGACCGAGTCAAGACCGATACAAGACCAAGACCAGAGGGGGGCGAGACCAAGTCAAGACCGAGACCAGCAAAATGTAAGTCCAAATCACCATCAAAATACGAGTTCAAGATGTCCAGTATTTCTGTGTTCATATTTCAGAAGAACATATAATCCATTACGAACTCTTATTATGATGGTAATTTGACAAAATTACAACCACAGTATTGAATTCGACTCAGAATTCGACATTCAGAATAGTGAAAAAATGCATGCTGAGGGAAAATAGAGGCACTCTACAAATTATTACTAACCCAAACACAGTGGGGAACAGAGAAGGGCTAACAGTTGACAGTGGATGTCAGAGCAAAAACCAAGCCATGAGGTCAAAGGAATTGTCCGTAGAGCTCCGAGACAGGATTGTGTCGAGGCATAGATCTGGTGAAGGGTACCAAAACATTTCTGCAGCATTGAAGGTCTCCAAGAACACAGGGGCCTCCATCATTCTTAAATGGAAGAAGTTTGGAACCACCAAGACTCTTCCTAAAGCTGACCACACGACCAAACTGAGCAATCAGTGGAGAAGGGCCTTGGTCAGGGAGGTGACTAAGAAACCGATGGTCACTCTGACAGAGCTTCAGAGTTCCTCTGTGGAGATGGGAGAACCTTCCAGGACAACCATCTCTGCATTACTCCACCAATCAGGCCTTTATGGATTAAACCACCTGACCAAGTCCTAAAGCAATCCCTAAATCTAAATCCTAAATCCTAAAGCAACTCCCTAAATCTTTCGCAGATTATTACCAATCCCACAAGGTATTACTCCAAACACCCAGAAAAAGTTACACTCCTCAATATTATCCTCACAAATTAGGTCTAGTCTGGGGTTTTCTGTAATGACCTTAGTGATCACTGTTTTACAGCCTGAGTTCGTAATGGCTGCTCAGTGAAACGACATGTCCTGATTTGTCATAGACGCTTGCTAAAAAACTTTAATGAGCAAGCCTTCCTTCATGAACTGGCCTCTGTAAAATGGTACAAAATCAGCTTTTTGCTCATTAATATTTTCAATGGTATTGTTAACAAACACGCCCACATAAAGAAAATGAGAATTAAAAACAGGTTCAGCCCCTGGTTCGAACGTGATCTTACAGAGTTACTCCACCTCAAGAATTGCATTTGGCAAAAGGCTCAGCACACGCATACTCTATCTTTCAGGGAAATAAGTGCACTTAGGCGCTCCGGAAGGCCATAGTTAGTTACTTTAAGGAGCAGTTCTCTCTCTGTGGGTCTAACCCCAAGAAGTTCTGGAAAACAGTTAAAGACCAGGAGAAAAAACCCTCCTCTTCACTGCTGCCAATGTCCCTTAATGTTGAGGATGTGGTTGTTACTGACAAGAAGCACATGGCTGATCTCTTTAATCACCACTTCATTAAGTCAGGAATCCTATTTGACTCAGCCATGCCTTCTTGCCCATCCAACATTTCCTCATCTCCCATCCCTTCTAATGTTACTATCCCCGACTCTTCTACCTCTTTTTCCCCTGCCCGCGACAAAGTTTCTTTCTGCAGGCAGTCACTGAGTCCGAGGTGCTGAAGGAGCTCCTTTAACCTCACCCCAAAAAACTATCTGACCCTATTTCTATTTTGCCCTGTTTATCAAAAGTGTTGGAAAAACTTGTCAGTAATCTACTGACTGTCTTTCTTGATGTGTATAGTATTCTCTCTGGTATGCTCAGGTTATGGATGTGTCACTGCAACCTTAAAGGTCCTCAATGATGTCACCATTACCCTTGATTCTAAGCAATATCGTGCTGCTATTTTATTGACTTACGGTATGGTAGACCATTCCATTCTTGTGGGCCGGCTAAGGAGTATTGGTGACTCCGAGGGGCTAACTACCTCTCTCAAAGAGTGCAGGTTATAAAGTCAGAAAATATGCTGTCTCAGCCACTGCCTGTCACCAAGGGAGTACCCCAAGGCTCGATCCTAGGCCCCACACTTGTCTCAATTTACATCAACAACATAGCTCAGGCAGTAGGAAGCTCTCATCCATTTATAGACAGATGATACATTCTTATACTCACAGTGTCTCCTGACCGTTCCTGTCTCAGCCTCCAGTATTTATGCTGCAATAGTTTATGTGTCGGGGGGCTAGGGTCAGTATGTTATATCTGGGGTATTTCTCCTGTCTCATCCGTTGTCCTGTGTGAATTTAAGTATGGTCCCTCTCTCTCGCCCTAGGACCATGCCTCAGGACTACCTGGCCTGATGAGTCCTTGCTGTCCCCAGTTCAACTGGTCATGCTGTTGCTCCAGGTTGAACTGTTCTGCCTGTGGCTATGGAACCCTGACCTGTTCACTGGATGTGCTACCTTGCCCCGGACGTGCTGTTTTGGATTGTCTCTCTAACGCACCTGCTGTCTCTAACTCTGAATGATCGGCTATGAAAAGCCAACTGCAACTTACCCCTGAGGTGCTGACCTGTTGCAACCTCTACAACCACTGTGATTATCATTATCTGACCCTGCTGGTCATCTATGAAAGTTTGAACATCTTGGCCATGTACTGTTATTATCTCCACCCGGCAGCCAAAAGGACTGGCCATCCCTCAGAGCCTGGTTCCTCTCTAGGTTTCTTCCTAGGTTCTGGCCTTTCTAGGGAGTTTTTCTAGCCACCGTGCTTCATCTGCATTGCTTGCTGTTTAGGGTATTATGCTGGGTTTCTGTAGAGCACTTTGTGACATCGGCTGATGTAAAAAGGGCTTTATAAATAAATGTGATTGATTGATGGATTGAGCTGACCCCTTCTCTGAACACCTCCAAAACAAAGGTCATATGGTTTGGTAAAAATAATGCGCTTCTTCCCACAGGTGTTATTACTACCTCTGAGGGTTTTGAGCTTGAGGTAGTCACCTCATACAAGTACTTGGGAGTATGGCTAGACGGTGCACTGTCCTTCTCTCTGCATCGAATAGTCCCCACTGTAACGGTTGTCGTTGGTGGAAGAAGGAGAGGACCAAGGTGCAGCGTGGTACGTGTTCATGATCTTTTAATTACACTGAACACTAGAACAAAAATAACAAAACAGAACAAACGAAACAGTCCTGTATGGGACAGAGACAGAAAAGAACTACCCACAACTCAAGGGCGAAACCAGGCTGCCTAAGTATGGTTCTCAATCAGAGACAATGATTGACAGCTGCCTCTGATTGGGTACCATACCAGGCCAAACACATAGAAATACAAACATAGAACAAAACATAGAATGCCCACCCCAACTCACGCCCTGACCAACCTAAAATAGAGACATAAAAAAGGAACTAAGGTCAGGACGTGACACCCACTATATGCAACTTTTCAGTGAAGTCAGGAACCAATACACGCAGTCAGTCAGGAAAGCAAAGGCTAGTTTTTTCATAACAGAAATTTTCATCCTGTAGATCTAACGCCAAAAAGCTTTGGGACACTGTAAAGTCCATGGAGAATAAGAGCACCTCCTCCCAGCTGCCCACTGCACTGAGGCTAGGAAACACTGTCACCATGAGAATCGAAGATTTTCAATAAGCATTTCTCTACGGCTGGCCATGATTTCCTCCTGGCTAACCCAACCCCGGCCAACAGCTCCGTACCCCCCGCAGTTACTTGCCTAAGCCTTCCCAGCTTCTCCTTCACCCAAATCCAGATAGCAGATGTTCTGAAAGAGTTTCAAAACCTGAACCTGTACAAATCAGCTTGCCTAGACAATCTGGACCCTCTCTTTCTAAAATCATCCGCCGCCATTGTTGCAACCCCTATTACCAGTCTGTTCAACCTCTCTTTCGTTTTGTCCGAGATCCCTAAAGATTGGAAAGCTGCCGCGGTCATCCCCCTCTTCAAAGGGGGTGATACTCTAGACCCAAACTGTTACAGACCTATATCCATCCTGCCCTGCCTTTCTAAAGTCTTCGAAAGTCAAGTTAATAAACAGATCACTGACCATTTCGAATCCCACCGTACCTTCTCCGCTGTGCAATCTGATTTCCGAGCTGGTCATGTGCGCACCTCAACCACGCTCAAGGTGCCAAACAACATCATAACCGCCATCGATAAAAGAAAGTACTGTGCAGCCATCTTCATTGACCTGGCCAAGGCTTTAGACTCTGCAATCACTGTATTCTTATCGGCAGACTCAACAGCCTTGGTTTCTCAAATGACTGCCTCGCCTGGTTCAGCAACTACTTCTCAGACAGAGTTCAGTGTGTCAAATCGGAGGGCCTGTTTTCCGGACCTCTGGCAGTCTCTACGGGGTTAAATTCTTGGGCCGACTCTTTTCTCTGTATATATCAACGATGTCGCTCTTGCTGCAGGTGATTCCCTGATCCACCTCTATGCAGACGACACCATTCTGTATACATCTGGCCCTTCTTTGGACACTGTGTTAACAAACCTCCAAACGAGCTTCAATGCCATACAACACTCCTTCCGTGGCCTCCAACTGCTCTTAAACACTAGTAAAACTAAGTGCATGCTTTTCAATCGTTCGCTGCCAGCACCCGCCCGCCCGACTAGCATCACTACTCTGGACGGTTCCGACCTAGAATATGTGGACAACTACAAATACCTAGATGTCTGGTTAGACTGTAAACTCTCCTTCCAGACGCATATTAAACATCTCCAATCCAAAATTAAATCTATAATCGGCTTCCTATTTCGCAACAAAGCCTCCTTCACTCACGCTGCCAAACATACCCTCGTAAAACTGACTATCCTACCAATCCTCGACTTCGGCGATGTCATTTACAAAATAGCCTCCAACACTCTACTCAGCAAACTGGATGCAGTCTATCACAGTGCCATCCATTTTGTTCTCTGCTGCCAATGACTGGAACGAATTGCAAAAATCGCTGAAGCTGGAGACTTATATTTCTCTCACTAACTTTAAACATCAGCTATCTGAGCAGCTAACCGATCACTGCAGCTGTACATAGCCCATCTGTAAATAGCCCATCCAATCTACCTACCTCATCCCCATATTGTATTTATTTACTTTTCTGCTCTTTTGCACACCAGTATTTCTACTTGCACATCATCATCTGCACATCTATCACTCCAGTGTTAATCTGCTAAATTGTAATTACTTCACTACTATGGCTTATTTATTTCCTTACCTCTTCACACCATCTGAATCAGTCATCTCTGTATACCCGTCGCAAGACCCACTGGTTGATGCTTATTTAAAAAACCCTCTTAGGCCTCACTCTCCCCTATCTGCTGAGATATCTACTGCAGCCCTCATCCTCCACATACAATACATGTTCTGCCAGTCACATTCTGTTAAAGGTCCCCAAAGCACACACATCCCTGGGTCTCTCTTCTTTTCAGTTCGCTGCAGCTAGCAACTGCAACGAGCTGCAACAAACACTCAAACTGGACAGTTTTATCTCAATCTCTTCATTCAAAGACTCAATCATGGACACTCTTACTGACAGTTGTGGCTGCTTTGTGTGATGTATTGTTGTCTCTACCTTCTTGCCCTTTGTGCTGTTGTCTATGCCCAATAATGTGTGTACCATGTTTTGTGCTGATACCATGTTGTGTTGCTACCATGTTGCTGTCATGTTGTGTTGCTACCATGCTTTGTTGTTGTCTTAGGTCTCTCTTTATGTAGTGTTGTCTCTCTTGTTGTGATGTGTGTTTTGTCCTATATTTATATTGTATTTATTTTTTATTTTTAATCCCAGAACCCCGGCCCCGCAGGAGGCCTTTCGCCTTTTGGTAGGCTGTCATTGTTAATAAGAATTTGATCTTAACTGACTTGCCTAGTTAAATAAATGGGGCGGTGTGGTGTGGGGTGGTGTGGTGGGGGCAGTGCTGTGTGAGGCAGTGCGGTGTGGGGTGGTGTGGTGGGTGCAGTGCTGTGCTGTGTGGGGCAGTGTGGTGGGAGCAGTGTAGTGGGGGCAGTGCTGTGTGGGGCGGTGTGGTGGGAGCAGTGCTGTGTGGGGCAGTGTGGTGGGAGCAGTGCTGTGTGAGGCAGTGTGGTGGGAGCAGTGCTGTGTGAGGCATTGTGGTGGGAGCAGTGCTGTGTGAGGCAGTGTGGTGGGAGCAGTGCTGTGTGGGGCAGTGTGGTGGGAGCAGTGCTGTGTGAGGCAGTGTGGTGGGAACAGTGCTGTGTGAGGCAGTGTGGTGGGAGCAGTGCTGTGTGAGGCAGTGTGGTGGGAGCAGTGCTGTGTGGGGCAGTGTGGTGTGAGGCAGTGCGGTGTGGGGTGGTGTGGTGTGGTGGGTGCAGTGCTGTGCTGTGTGGGGCGGTGTGGTGGGAGCAGTGCTGTGTGGGGCAGTGTGGTGGGAGCAGTGCTGTGTGAGGCAGTGTGGTGGGAGCAGTGCTGTGTGAGGCATTGTGGTGGGAGCAGTGCTGTGTGAGGCAGTGTGGTGGGAGCAGTGCTGTGTGGGGCAGTGTGGTGGGAGCAGTGATGTGTGAGGCAGTGTGGTGGGAACAGTGCTGTGTGAGGCAGTGTGGTGGGAACAGTGCTGTGTGAGGCAGTGGGGTGGGAGCAGTGCTGTGTGGGGCAGTGTGGTGGGAGCAGTGCTGTGTGAGGCAGTGTGGTGGGGGCAGTGCTGTGTGAGGCAGTGTGGTGGGAGCAGTGCTGTGTGAGGCAGTGTGGTGGGAGAGGTGTGGTGTGGTGGGAGCAGTGCTGTGTGGGGCAGTGTGGTGGGAGAGGTGTGGTGTGGTGGGAGCAGTGCTGTGTGAGGCAGTGTGGTGGGAGCAGTGCTGTGTGGGGCAGTGTGGTGGGAGCAGTGCTGTGTGAGGCAGTGTGGTGGGAGCAGTGCTGTGTGGGGCAGTGTGGTGGGAGCAGTGCTGTGTGAGGCAGTGTGGTGGGAGCAGTGCTGTGTGAGGCAGTGTGGTGGGAGTGGTGTGGTGTGGTGGGAGCAGTGCTGTGTGAGGCAGTGTGGTGGGAGCAGTGTAGTGGGGCGGTGCGGTGTGGGGCGGTGTGGTGGGAGCGATGCTGTGTGGGGCGGTGTGGTGGGAGAGGTGTGGTGTGGTGGGAGCGGTGTAGTGGGGGCGGTGCGGTGTGGGGCGGTGTGGTGGGTGCGATGCTGTGTGGGGCAGTGTGGTGGGAGCAGTGCTGTGTGAGGCAGTGTGGTGGAAGCGGTGCTGTGTGGGGCAGTGTGGTGGGAGCAGTGCTGTGTGAGGCAGTGTGGTGGGAGCAGTGCTGTGTGAGGCAGTGTGGTGGGAGCGGTGTGGTGTGGTGGGAGCAGTGCTGTGTGAGGCAGTGTGGTGGGAGCAGTGCTGTGTGGGGCAGTGTGGTGGGAGCAGTGCTGTGTGAGGCAGTGTGGTGGGAGCGGTGTAGTGGGGGTGGTGCGGTGTGGGGCGATGTGGTGGGAGCGATGCTGTGTGGGGCGGTGTGGTGGGAGAGGTGCGGTGTGGTGGGAGAGGTGTAGTGGGGGCAGTGCGGTGTGGTGGGAGAGGTGCGGTGTGGTGTGAGGCAGTGTAGTGGGGGCGGTGCGGTGTGGGGCGGTGTGTTGGGAGCGGTGTAGTGGGGGCGGTGTGGTGGGAGAGGTGTAGTGGGGGCGGTGTGGTGGGAGAGGTGTAGTGGGGGCGGTGCGGTGTGGGGCGGTGTGGTGGGAGCGGTGTAGTGGGGGCGGTGTAGTGGGAGCGGTGTAGTGGGAGCGGTGTAGTGGGGGCGGTGTGGTGGGAGCGGTGTAGTGGGAGCGGTGTAGTGGGGGCGGTGCGGTGTGGGGCGGTGTGGTGGGAGCGGTGTAGTGGGGGCGGTGTAGTGGGAGCGGTGTAGTGGGAGCGGTGTAGTGGGAGCGGTGTGGTGGGAGCGGTGTAGTGGGAGCGGTGTAGTGGGGACGGTGCGGTGTGGGGCGGTGCGGTGTGGGGCGGTGTAGTGGGGGCGGTGTAGTGGGAGCGGTGTAGTGGGAGCGGTGCGGTGTGGGGCGGTGTAGTGGGAGCGGTGTAGTGGGGGCGGTGTAGTGGGGGCGGTGTGGTGGGAGCGGTGTAGTGGGAGCGGTGTAGTGGGGGCGGTGCGGTGTGGGGCGGTGTGGTGGGAGCGGTGTAGTGGGGGCGGTGTAGTGGGAGCGGTGTAGTGGGAGCGGTGTAGTGGGAGCGGTGTGGTGGGAGCGGTGTAGTGGGAGCGGTGTAGTGGGGACGGTGCGGTGTGGGGCGGTGCGGTGTGGGGCGGTGTAGTGGGGGCGGTGTAGTGGGAGCGGTGTAGTGGGAGCGGTGCGGTGTGGGGCGGTGTAGTGGGAGCGGTGTAGTGGGGGCGGTGTAGTGGGAGCGGTGTAGTGGGAGCGGTGCGGTGTGGGGCGGTGTAGTGGGAGCGGTGTAGTGGGGGCGGTGTAGTGGGAGCGGTGTAGTGGGAGCGGTGCGGTGTGGGTCGGTGTAGTGGGAGCGGTGTAGTGGGGGCGGTGTAGTGGGAGCGGTGTAGTGGGAGCGGTGTAGTGGGGGCGGTGTGGTGGGAGCGGTGTAGTGGGGGCGGTGCGGTGTGGGGCGGTGTGGTGGGAGCGGTGTAGTGGCGGCGGTGTGGTGGGAGCGGTGTAGTGGGGGCGGTGCGGTGTGGGACTGTGTGGTGCAGCAGGTGTCTCACCGTGATAATACACACTGACTTTTAATCAAGCCAGCGCTTGTCAGCAACACCATGTTCCTCTGTCCTCCCTTTATGCACACACACACACACACACAAGGTTAAACTGTGATGCATGACTAAGCTGGTAATTGCAGCTTATCCGCCAGAACTGCTAAAAGTAACTATATCCCCTCTTCCTTCCTCCTTTTCTCTTTCTCTCTTATCCTCCTCTCCTCACTTCCCCTCCTTCTCTCTGCTTTACTTCCTTCCCTCTTCTCTCTTCTCTTCCTGCTCTCCATCTTTCCTCTGTTCTGCTCTCTTTGCCTTCTTCTCTTCACCTCCCTTGTCCTTCTTCTCTTCCATAATAATGGTATGAGAGGTTAGAACTGTTTATTATGTTTGTTAAGTCACCGTTATGACAGTGAAATGTAGACCATAACATAGGGTTGTTTTGCAGCTCATCTCAACTCTCTGTCCAACAGCAGTCAAAGCATCCCAGTTTAACTGATAAATGTGTATGCAGACACACACACAACCCTAAATTAACCATAAAGCTTTTAACCTTGGACCCTTGAAATCCAAAGTAGCCTGTTCTAAAAATGTCTCATCAAGTTAATGTGTCATTGGTTTGTTTGATGTGCGATGTGGTTTAATACTCCAAATCAATGTACGAATAATTTAAATTATTAATACATTCTAATCTAATTTTAAGCATGAACTGGAGGGATTTTTCTTCAAGATATGGAATGACTTTGATATTACAGTGCTATTTGTGGGAACTCAAGTCTCAAGAACTCAAATCTTATTCAAATCGAATTAAAGTCCATATCAATGTTGGATATTTCAGTGTAATGGTGAACTGGAGTGGCTTTTCTCGTTAGGTTGAGAAGTGACTGATGCCGATATCTTCCACTTCTCTTCATTGTGTCCCCCCCCCCCACGATCCTCTTAGCATTCTCCCTGACAACAAACCCTGTTTAGTTCTGTATAATTGAACTGATTAGAAAATTAAATGAATTATCAGCTCCAGTGAGTGCTTAACCATGCAGCTCAGTTTTATTACAAAAAAATAGTTTGATACAAATAAATATAGATAACAGCAATGAACATGTATTAAACATACTCTATTGAACACTTGCCTCCGGCCACAGTCCCAAAACGACACACATCGTCTCACAAAATAAATACAAAGAAACATTCAGTTTTTCAACACCCTTCCTTGTAAAGAACGTGAACCAAAACACCCGGCTAACACCCTCACTGGTCTGTTTTCACTGGCATTCATATAATCACACAACTTAGACAACATAAACACGGAATCAAACCAATAGCAGAACTGCCCACAAACACAAAATAACTCTTTATTAAGCTTGAGCGCCAGCCACAATTCATTTAACATATAGTGAAGAAAAAAAACAAATGAGGTAAAAAATAAATCAATCTCTTTAAATTCAAAAAGGAGTACAGAACAGAACGTTATGGCGATCCTCAGGATTTCTTTCTGTAATCAGTCTCATGGTAGATTTGGCAGCCAGTGATGGGTGGTCCCCATTAGCTAGGTGGTATATATATAGGAGGTGGAGAGATAGATAGGGAGAGCTCAGCCAGTGATGGGTGGTCCCCATTAGCTAGGTGGTATATATAGGAGGTGGAGAGATAGATAGGGAGAGCTCAACCAGTGAAGCAGAAATCCTCCACACTGTTCACCTTGATCCTCTGCAGCTCCTGCCGGTCCAGCAGCCGGTATTGGAACGCCACCCGGTTGACAAACCTACCGCTGGACACCATTCTCACCACAGTGTTGTCACAACCTATCTTCATCTGGGCTGAAGGATGAGGAAAGGAGAAAGAGAGAAAAAACAGGCAGACATGAATAACAGGTTGGAGAGAGTGTCAGCAAATATAAGACTTTCCATTCAACAATGGATCATAAAGATTTACTCTTAGGCTGCGTTTAGACAGGCAACCCTATTCTGATAGTTTTTCAGTAATTGGTCTTAAGACCAATTAGATCAGCTCTGAAAAAGATCTGATGTGAAAAGATCTGATGTGATTGGTCAAAAGACCAATTAGTGAGGGAAAAATATCAGAATTGGGCTGCCTATGTAGGCTTAGATATACAGTATTAGGATGTTGATTGTGTGGGTAGTAAAGATCTAATCTAGTCAGCATGGTGAGGGTAGTAAAGATCTACTCTAGTCAGCATGGTGATGGTGTGGGTAGTAAAGATCTACTGTAGTCAGCATGGTGATGGTGTGGGTAGTGAAGATCTACTGTAGTCAGCATGGTGATGGTGGTGGTGATGCTGATGGTGTGGACAATGGTGTTAGTGATGGTGTGGATGTGGGTGCTGCTCACCGGGGCCGTTGAAGTTGTAGCAGAGGTCAGCTACTGGGAACATCTTAGACGGGTCCATCCCGTTCCCTCCCAGCAGCTCCACAAAGTCCCCTGCTCCAGCACAGCCTGGCATGGACTTCTAGAGAGAAAGAGACCAGCTTAAGGGTTTAACAAGCATTTTTACTTCCCTTCATATCCTTCTTTTTTCTGTCTTTACAATATCCCAACACACTCTTCTCTGATGGCTCAAAGCATCCCCTCATCATCACTGGGAGCTAACACAAATATTTAGTTCTTTGGCAGGGTAGTTTACTAAACCACATCCCCTAAAACTGCCTAAACATCTAAGCCCCCTTTACTCAAATCTGGACCTTGAAGCCAGAAGCACTGCTCTTTTCTTTATTCTTACCCTCTAATCAGGAGCTGTTTGATTGAGACCTGTGATGCATGGTGAGTGGAATCTCTGGCCAATCAGTGAGTGGCATTAATCAACCAAATAACAGTGCTGCAGACCTCCTGACTCAGATGTGAGTAGCTCTGTTCTATGTGGTGATGTCCCTGCTCAGGCTCACCTTGATGGGGAAGTCGTTGAGGTGTCCCAGGCTGAGCTCAGCGATCTTGATCTCCACGGGGTAGATGATGGAGAAGCTGCAGTTCCTGTGCTGCTGGGGTATCACCATGGTGAAGCTGCCCTCTGGTGTCTGGGAGATGATGTTACAGGCTGTGGGGGACGTGGGCGGGGGCGGGGGGGGTATGAGTGTCTGTAGACTTTTCATACATGTTGATCTTCATATAGCACAGCATTTATCAATTTACAGTACTTGTGTAAAATTGCTTAGTAAACAAATGCAAAACACACACACGACTTAGAAGTAGGCAGCTTTGTGCTTTGTACGTATGCCAGCTAGAGAACACACACTGCTAGGTGCTTGAAATTCCTTCACTCTCTGTACCATAACAGGTACCCTATCTATTCAGCATGTTTAGCCAGTAACCAAAAGGTCGCTGGTTTGAATCCCTGGGCCGACTAGGTGAAATATCTGCCGATGTGTCCTTGAGCAAGGCACTTAACCTTTATTACTCCTGTAAGTCGCTCTGGATGAGAGCATCTGCTAAATGTAGTAATACATCCCTGCTGTGCACCCTTGATCTTAATATTTAGTTGAGATACACATGCTTAGCCACAACTTACTCTGAAATCTCTCACTAACATGATCCAACGACAATAATATTATTACAGACATTATTGGCATGCATCACTACCCTCGCATTATAAGACTTTTGTACAACCTAAAGTGTTACTAAAGCATTAACACACTACCCTGGCATTATAGCGTGTGATAAAGCATTAAAACAGTATATTGGCATCCTGCCCAATGTTAGCACACTTAATGGACGAGGCACTCATCCAGACAGGCATTAGGTTCTATCATCAATGATAGCTGTTAAAGTACTCCAGCACACACATTTAACTCAGCATGTTTATCTATACATCGAGTCACTATTGTCGGACACTATATTCGGACACTAAGTATATAAGTAAAATCCTCAAGGCCATTAACAGTAAGAATCAGGCTGCTGCAGGTTTCTACTCACGGAAAGGGTTGATGGGTTTCCTGACAGTCAGCGTGAAGGAGCTGCCGACGGTGTGAACGCGGAAGAACACCATTGCAACGTTCTGAGATGACCGTACGGTTCTCCTGACAGTCCCGGAGTCGCAGTAGTCTACGTAGCGTTCCATCAGCGGCAGGGCGTGATCCTGGGAACTAGGGAACTTCTCTCCCTTCATCACCCAGCCATCAAACACCTGGAAGAGGAGAGGGAGGGATGAGAGGGGAGAGAGGAGAGGGGAGAAAGGAGAGAGGAGAGAGATGTGGACTTAATCAAAACCATTCAATCAAACCCAGTTATCTCTGTAAGCAAAACGGCCAGGATTCCAATAAATGCAGATGAACGACCTGTGCACTGTGATTGACTTTTAAAGGCGATTTCCGTTTAAGCCGGTGTCTTAATCAGGAAGAGACTCTCTGTTATGTCAGTCTGTGTTTAAATCCAGGGTGGGATTTAACTGTAACCTTAGCACGGATTTACAGAGTAAAGTAAGAAAACAACACAGGAAAATACTCTATTGTCCCCCTGGTGACGGAATCTGCTAATTGGCTATATATTTTAGTGCTAGGCTATTTACAAGTCTGTAATCATATACTACTAAGAACGAGTGTCCCCAGGTTGGGGGTGTGAGGCGAGGGATTATGCCTGGCTTTGGGTGCTCTCGGCTGGGGAAGAGGACTACTCAGACCTGGGCACAAATTACAACAACAGAATCTGCCAGAAGTTTCATTCTGTCAATGTTCCAGAAATGCCCCTCTATCCCTGGACCTGGTGGTGCTGATGTCAGATAAGGTGATGGCGGGAGTGGAGTATTTGGGACGTACAGTATGTGGGTGTGAAATAGCTGGTGTGTGTGTGTGTGTGTGTGTGGTTACCTTGATGAAGTCTCCACTTCTGCAGTCGATGTCAACGCTGTCATACTCCACATTGATGACCTGGTTGGGCTCAGCGATGAAGAAAGCAGCACAGCTGAGATGAGGCCGGTCTGCTGTAAAGGTGAACTGACCCTCTGCTGCCACCATGTCCAGACACCCTGAGAGAGGGAGAGAAGGAGGAACGAAGGAAGAAGGGAAGGAAGGGGTTAGAGAAGGATAGAGGGAAAGAGGAGCGATAGAGGGAAGAGATAGAGAAGAGGGTGAGAAGGAGAGAGATGGGTGTGGGGGTAACAGAGAGAGGAGGAAAAGAGTGGAATATACAGAGACAGAAAGAGAGATGACATTGAAAGGGAGAGAGAAATGGAGACAGGGTTAACATTACATTCTGTGCACAGTGGCAGTTTACATTTTACATTATGAAGTATTTCTGACAAAGAATCAAACAATTAAATTGCATTTCTAAATAATCAAGTCGTATTCATCAATCTGCACATTTGGTCATGAAAGCCATAGACAGATTATAATTACGTAAATTAAAATCCCACGTATTATTTTAGATTATTAATTATTCTCAGAATTCCATACACAATATAATTTCAAATTCAGAGAATGAAAATATGAAAAACACCTTAATAAAAATAGCATTTTAGAAGGTGTGATAATGTCAACAGAAAAATATTGTTTTCAAATCAACCATGTAAATGAAATGGCAAATGTAAATGTAAAATATGACTATGGTGAATAACTTTTTTTAGGAATTTACTTCAGTCAGTTACTTACGGAGAGGTCGGCTGTAAATTAATTCCTCTGGTATTTCTCTTTTGAGTTCTGAATTAAGAAGTGAAAATAATCCTTCTGGAGTGATCTCATTTTCCTGCAAAAAAAAAGAAAGAAAAACATTTAGATAATATTTAGAAAATAAAGTTAAGATCTAATATGGCCAAGTGACAGCAATATACCATCAAGCAAGATAACACAAGGGATTAAGTAAATGTTAGTAGCTACAGAATGCATAAATCAAGCCTATATGTTCAAAGACGTCTTGAGTAGCATAGAAGTGCACAATGTGAACATTAGGCCTACTTTAGTGAGTACAAAAGGTTGCAACAGCTTTTCTTACACAGAACACATGGCATTAATTGAGCTTTTATTACAAAGTCTAGTAGATTAAACACGTGGGAACGAAACAGGTCAGTAAAAAGTGCCAAGTGCTTCCAGAGGCTTACCTCCATGTACCTGGCGTCTCCCTTGAGAACTGACAGACATAACATAACAAAGAACAGCTGCTCTCGGAAAGTCCCCTCCATATTGCTCAGTATCTCTCTCTGGAGTCTCCCTCGCACCTCAAGAACAGAACTGGGGAAAGTCTGGTCCAGTGCTCCAAGCCACACTCCTTTTTATAGGTCGACGCACCGCACGCTTCTCAATAGAAACGCACTCCGTAAAGATCAATTGATACACAGTGCCCCAGATAGCGTGTTTGTGACGAGAGCAAAGGAGGAATCAATAGGCATCACAGTGCGCCTGTGACTGTGTGTGAGAGAGAGAGAGAGAGAGAGAGAGAGAGAGAGAGAGAGAGAGAGAGAGAGAGAGAGAGAGAGATAGAGAGAGAGAGAGAGAGAGAGAGAGAGAGAGAGAACTTTGACAGATGCCTGAGCGCTTAGGACTGTGATAAGCACATACAGTTCATTCGGAAAGCATTCAGACCCCTTGACTTTTTCCACATTTTATTACGTTGCAGCCTTATTCTAAAATTGATTTTTTTTTTCCATCAATCTACACACAATACCCCATAATGACAAAGCAGAAACAGTTTTTTTTTGCAAAAAATAAAAATAAACTGAAATATCACATCTACATAAGTATTCAGAACCTTTATTCAGTACTTTTTTGGTATGACACTACAAGCTTGGCACACCTGTATTTGGGGAGTTTCTCCCGTTCTTCTCTGCAGATCCTATCAAGCTCCGTCAGGTTGGATGGAGAGCATCACAGCACAGCTTTTTTCAGGTTTCTCCAGAAATGTTAAATAGGGTTAAAGTTTGGGCTCTGGCTGGGCAACTCAAGGACATTCAGACACTTGTCCCAAAGCCACTCCTGTGTTGAAAAACATGACAGCCTACTTGGAGTTGCCGAAAGGCAAAAGGCACCTAAAGCACTCTCAGACTATGAGAAACAAGATTCTCTGATCTGATGAAACCAAGATTTAACTCTTTGGCCTGAATGCCAAGCGTCACGTCTGGAGGCAACCTGGCACCATCCCTACGGTAAAGCATGGTGGTGGCAGCATCATGCTGTGGTGATGTTTTTCAACGGCAGGGACTGGGAGACCAGTCAGGATTGAGGGAAAGATGGTATACAGAGCAAAGTACAGAGAGATCCTTGATGAAAACCTGCTCCAGAGCACTCAGGACCTCAGATTGTGGTGAAGGTTCACCTCCCAACAGGACAACAACCCTAAGCACACAGCCAAGACAACACAGAAGTGGTTGCGGGACAAGTCCTTGAATGTCCTTGAGTGGCCCAGCCAGAGCAAAGTACGGACAATTCCTTCGGCCTCATGGCTTGGTTTATGCTCTGACAACTGTGAGACCTTTTATAGATGTGCGTGTGCCTTTCCAAATGATGTCCAATCAATTGAATTTACCACAGGTGGACTCCAATCAAGTTGTAGAAACATCTCAGATCAGCTTGTGATTGTATATTATTATTAGTTGTAGTTAAACTAACACAGTTTAGCCAGTCTAGCCATTCTACAAGTAACATGAGCTG
The DNA here is from genome assembly GCF_013265735.2 of Oncorhynchus mykiss. Classification (NCBI taxonomy): domain Eukaryota; kingdom Metazoa; phylum Chordata; class Actinopteri; order Salmoniformes; family Salmonidae; genus Oncorhynchus; species Oncorhynchus mykiss. Next base: position 23,385,418 of record NC_048569.1, on the reverse strand, counting down.
TGTCAGTTTAGCCAGTTTAGCCAGGCCATCCGAGTTTGCCCTCCGTCACACCATGCATGTCACTGACTGGTTATTTTCTCAAAAGATTTCCATTTTGCCCTACCGGTCTCCTCACTCCCTCCCATGCCCATCCCTCCAAGCCACTTGGCGCCCCAGGCATTTAGAAAGGTCAGCTCCATCCCAGCGTGGCATTTAGTCTTTCCTGTACCTGTCCCTCCTGTCCTTCTGTCCTTTTTCTCTCTAAATCAAAACACTGCCAGGGGGTTAAACAATGGCTGGAGCCCTAGCCAACGTCAGCTAGCTTATCCTTGCACCGTGACATCACTGTACTTTTCTGAGACTCATGGTGACTGTTTCCATTGAACCGTTGAAGCTGAGCTGTTTAGCAATACTGAGAAAGTGTGCAGTCCTGGTAGGGTTGGCGTGGTTACATGCTATAGCTGGATATGCTACACATGGGATGTAATTGTATAACACGGTCAGAGACTATGTATTGTGCCTTAAGTTTATGGAAGGGTCATGATGATCACACTGAGCGTTACACCACATCTCACATTACAGAGGACCAGGGGCCTCAACACCCTAACAACAGCCTATAGACACCCAGTCCAGAAGACATAGCTCTAGCAGAATGTGACCCAAATTTAACAAGTGATTTAGAGAGGCTTGGGGAGCCTCACTGGGATCCAACACACCGTTGCCGTGGTAAATCATTCTAACTGGTGTTTGGCTTGTTTAATCCTTCTCTCCATTGTTATTAAAGCTGATTTTCTGGAGTGCTGACGCACTTGGCAGGTCCTCATTGTTGTCTTACCATAAATCACTCCATTCCCTGTGATCTCCTCTCCCTCTGCCGTACGGAGGGAGTGCCAGGCAGAGTACTGGATTGGGATGCTCTGTAAACCCAGGTGAGCCTCGGTCCAAACGTAAATGCATTCCTTATGGAGCTTTGACAGTGGAAAGATTGTTATGTCTTGTTGGGTTTGTCAGGCTCAGTTTAGTTTGGTTGGCTTTGAATTGGTATTTGCTGAGCGTAAGTGGACTCACATGGAAGCAAAATGATTAATCCCAAGAGGGGTTTGTATCCCAATGTTGAAATGAAATAAAAATCGAGTTGATTAAATCTGGCCCCATGTAAAAACACTGAGTCAACCGCCTCTGTCTTTATAAAAACATGGTACTCTGGCTGTGTCCTACACAACATAAAAATTAAGGGTCCTTGGTGGACTTTCATTGACAAATGCCAAGAGGGCCCTGAGGGGAGCTGATAGTAGAGTAAACAGTTGTTTTTCATAGACTCTGAATGGCCATTTCAAGGTCAATTATGTTGTTAGCATCTATTAGCCATAATTGCTGATGATGCTTCCTCTCTGTCTGCCTAGCATGTTTACTGAGAGGTTAGGTACTGTAATTGCTTGCAAGGTCATGTGTTCGATGGGGTACATACACAGCTCCTTAAAATACATTGGATTTTGTATAACCTGTATTCTATGCAGTAGACATTCAAATATTTACTGTATTAAAATATGAAGCATTAAGGGTCAAAAGGAAAATGTTGACCCTCTTCCATTGAGTACTAGGCCTATTGTGTTTGAAAGCTGACTGAACTGATTTGAACACTCTTGACCTTCTCAAATGAGCTACATTCAGATCCAGCTATCCTCCTCTTTGGAGTAATTTGGAGCATTTGGAGTAAATCACTCATCTATGCTGGTAATTTGTCCCATTTCTTGAGAGGAACCAGGCTAAAGACATGGAAGTGATTAGGCGTTTCATTGTACACTTAGGTCAGACATAACTTCCGATGATGTCCTGAATGGACCTCTGATATTAAAATGGCTGCCATTATCTTAGTGATTATGATGTCACTGGTTTATTACGGGAGAGATTCACTTGTTTTCTCCAGAGAGGATGAGTCTCTTTTGTCTCCCTATTCGTCTGAGAAGGTAGCAGTGGGGTGAATTCTGATCTCACAAACTCACTTTAATTCTTGACATTTGTCCAACTTTCGCAAGCGTCAAATAGGCAAGGCTACGGTAAAATGTGAGACCAGGTTCCAGTATGTGCACTTTATTAAGTAAGAGACCAAATGTAATCTGGATGAGCAGTTGTAATACAGTCACCACCAGGAAATGAAATGACAATAGCAGCTCTGCACTTTGGTCCAGTGGGCAAACTCGGGTTGAGTAGCTCTCCACAAATACAGAATATTCCTAATTTTCCTAGACAGAGTTTCCATTAGAACAACCTGAGACTATTGGTTTAATCCTAAATCACCCCTGGTATTGACAAAGACCTTACTTTCTGGCTCTAAAACAGGGATGGGCAAATGGCGGCCCAGAAGGCCCTCGGATCAGGGCTATCTTCTGTTAACCACCCCTACCTTGTCACAACACAACTGATTTTCTCAAACACATTAAGAAGGAAAGAAATTCCACAAATTAACTTTTAAGAATGCACACCTGTTAATTGAAATGCATTCCTCGTGAAGCTGGTTGAGAGAATGCCCAGAGTGTGCAAAGCTGTCATCAAGGCAAAGGGTGGCTACTTGGTGGCTACTTTGTGTTTAACACGTTTTTGGTTACTACATGAATCCAAGTGTGCTATTTCATAGTTTTGATGTCTTCACTATAATTCTACTATGTAAAAATAGTACAAATAAAGAAAAACCCTTGAATGAGTATGTGTGTCCAAACTTTTGACTGGTACTGTATATATTTAATTAGGAACTCAGTCAGGATCTCCACTTACTCATGTGTATAGAATAGTAGAATACACAAGGTGCAATTTAGAAATTTGTTTGAGCATCAGCAGTTCTTCTCTTGTCATGTCATTCACCAATAGTCAGTCAATTACCCCATGTTAGCTACACTGAACGAAAATATAAACACAACATGTAAAGTGTTGGTCCCATGTTTCATGATCTGAAATAAAAGATCCCAGAAATTTCCCATTTGCACAAATAGCTTATTTCTCTCAAAATTTGGGCACAAATTTGTTTACATCCCTGTAGTGAGCATTTCTCCTTTGCAAAGATAGTCCATCCACTTGACAGGTGTGGCATATCAAGAAGCTGATTAAACAGCATGATTCTTACACAGGTGCACCTTGAGCTGGGAACAAAAAAAAGGTCACTAAAATGTACAGTTTTTTACACAACACAATGCCACAGATGTCTGAAGTTTTGAGGGAATGTGCAATTGGCATGCTGACTGCAGGAATGTCCACCAGAGCTGTTGCCAGAAATGTGTATGTTTGTTTCTATACCATAAGCCTCCTCCAATGTCGTTTTAGAGTACTTGGCTGTACATCCAACCAGCCTCACAACTGCAGACCACACCAGCCCAGGACCTCCACATCCAGCTTCTTCACCTTCAGGATCGACTGAGACCAGCCACCCAGACAGCTGAAGAAACTGTGGGTTTGCACAACCAAATAATTTCTGCACAAACTGTCAGGAACCGTCCCAGGGAAGCTGCATGCTCGTAGTCCTCACCAGGGTCTTCACCTGACTGCAGTTTGGCGTCGTAACTGACTTCATCGGGCAAATGCTCACCTTCGATGGCCACTGGCACTCTAGAGAATTGTGATCTTCACGGATGAATCCCGGTTTCAACAGTACTGGGCAGATGGCAGACAGTGTGTATGGAGTTGTGTTTGCAGTTTGCTGCTGTCAATGTTATGAACAGAGTGCCCCATGGTGCACAGAGATACCGTGACGAGATCCTGAGGCCCATTGTCGTGCCATTCATCCACCGCCATCGCATCATGTGTACACAAATCTGTACACAAATCCTGGAAGCTGAAAATGTCCTTCCATGGCCTGCAAACTCACCAGACATGTCACCCATTGAGCATGCTCTGGATCAACGTGTACGACAGCGTGTTCCAGGTCCCGCCAATATTCAGCAACTTCGCACATCTATTGCAGAGGAGTGAGACAACATTCCACAAGCCACAATCAACAGCCTGATCCACTCTATGCAAAGGAAATGTGCTGCGCTGCATGACAAATGGTGGGCACCAGATACAGACAATTTTTCTGATCCACGCTCCTACCTTTTTTTAAGGAACTGCATCTGTGACCAACAGATGCATATCTGTATTCCCAGTTATGTGAAATCGATAGATTAAGGCCTAATTAACTTATTTCATTTGACTGATTTCCTTATATGAACTGTAAATCAATTTTTGAAATTATCGCATGTTGTGTTTATATTTATGTTCGTGTAATTGTTTTATTTATTGATAAATCAGTTTAGCGGCCAGCTATCTAAACTTGATTTTGTTAGTCAGTCTCACTCAGATATCATATTAACACCGCAAACATTTCTCTCCACCTAATGACAAACTGTGTAGAACTGCAGGAGATTAGCTGTAAAACAGCTAATTTTCCTCTTCGCCCCATGGCAAAAGGAGTAGAATTGCATGCAATTAGTTATAAATTAGCTAAATCTTCTCTCCTCCCATGGGAAAATGTAAACATTTTTTCTACACCCAGTGGCAAAATGTTTTGAATTGCATGAAATGAACTCTAAAATGATTTGTTTCTATTTCTGCTGTCATGAGGGGTGCCACAATTTTTTTTTAAACTGACCCCAGCTATGAGACTACAAATTGAGCTGAGGTGCATCCTGTTTCCATTGATCTGTTCCATTGAGCTGTTCCTACAACTTGATTGGAGTCCACCTATGGTAAATTCAATTGATTGGAACTGACACACATCTATCTATATAAGGTCCCACAGTTGACAGTGCATGTCAGAGCAAAAACCAAGCCATGAAGTCAAAGGAATTGTCCGTAGAGCTCCGAGACAGGATTCTGTCGAGGCACAGATATGGGAAGGGTACCAAAAAATGTCTGCAGCATTGAAGGTCGCCAAGAACACAGTGGCCTCCATCATTCTTAAATGGAAGAAGTTTAGAACCACCAAGACTCTTCCTAGAGCTGGCCGCCTGGCCAAACTAAGCAATCGGGTGGAGAAGGGCCTTGGTCAGGGAGGTGACCAAGATCCCGATGGTCACTCTGACAGAGCTCTGTGGAGATAGGAGAACCTATCCAAAAGACAACCATCTCTGCAGCAGGAATGGCTTCAGTACAGGTCTCTGGATGTCCTTGATGTCCAGTCAGAGCCCGGACCTGAACCCAATCAAAAATATCTGGATAGACCTAAAAATAGCTGTGCAGCAATGCTCCCCATCCAATCTGACATAGCTTGAGAAGGTCTGCAGAGAAGAATGGGAGAAACTCCCCAAATACAGGTGTGCCAAGCTTGTAGCGTCATACCCAAGACTTTAGGCTGTAACCGCTACTGAAGGTGCTTCAACAAAGTACTGAGTACTTTGTAGGGTCTTTATAGTTATGTAAATGTGATATCATTTTTTTACTTTTTTATATAAATTAGCAAACATTTTTAAATACCTGTTTTGCTTTGTCATTATGGAGTATTGTGTGTAGATTGATGGGAAAAAAACAATTTAATACATTTTCAAATAAGGCTGTAACATAACAAAATGTGGAAAAAAATCAAGGGGTCTGAATACCTCCCGAATGCACTGTATGTATGGGTGTGGGTACACAGACCCTCGAGCAACTGTGGCCCCTCATGATGAGTTAGGATTATTTGTGGCCCCCACCCCCATCAAAGTTGCCCATCCCTGCTCTAAACAACACTATATAGTTATCTTCAAACCAAGGCGATTGGAAGAGAAATGCAACAATCACGTCTTGCAAAATCTAGCAAGACAGTACAACACATCCACTATGAGTCCACACACCATGATCCTTCAGAAGACTTATCCCCCCTCACTCTCTACTCTCTCCTATAATATACTATCTATCTCATGATATTGTATCCTGTCTCATACGATGAAGGAGTAGGAGGAAAGCATGGAGGTCAAAAACACAGTTCAGTTATTTCATATGTGTCTCTTTCCCTTGTCCACCTCACCGAAACGATAGGGTTTCAACAAGAGGCGAGAGCAGGGGGAGGCGAGAGCAGGGGGAGGCGAGAGCAGGGGGAGCTGAGAGCAGGGGGAGGCGAGAGCAGGGGGAGGCGAGAGCAGGGGGAGCTGAGAGCAGGGGGAGCTGAGAGCAGGGGGAGGCGAGCTGCTCAGTCTTCGATGGAGAGAGACCCACACACAGTGCGTGTTTGCGTCGTAACAATAGCAGATCTTATCAGGGCATATAGATCTGGATAAATTAGCAGAGATGGGTATTTTGACAATTTGTAGTATTGTGTCATTGAACGAAGCTCAGGGCAGGATAAGTATAACCAATGTGTTCCCTTTGTCACAGTATTATGAGACAAACAGCATAGATTTCATGCTGGAAGTGTGTTTAGGAGCAATCAGGACATATGATATAACCTTTAGTCATCTCTCTACAGTGAGAAGTTGTGATTAACATTATCATGTTAGATATATAATTACTCATCACCTCAATTTTAATTATCAACACAAACAAAGTCTGCTGTTTTCCCCTACGTGTACATTTCTGCATATTTGTACCTGTTTTAAAACACACATCACCAAGCTACCTTGTATTGGTTCTGGAAAAGACAACCCCCAGAGTTCAATTCATTAGAAAAGAGAACTCCTCCAAACCCTCTGGCTTGGACACTCTCACTCTACTTGGTATATTTGGAATATATTGAAGAACTCAAAGGAAATGTCCAGAGAACTGAAAACAAGATTGATGCAGTTCATTAATAGGTTCTACTGGACTCATTCAAGGTTGTTTAGAGTTAAGCGGAGGGGTATTCCAGAGTCTTGGAGATGCAGGGAGAGTGATGGCACTCTGGTTCACCTTTCATGGTTGTGCCTAAAAGTGCAAGACTTCCAGGCAGCCGGTCATGAAAACATAACATTTATTATTAGTGACGATATTCAATTTTCTCCCAGACAGAATAATCTGGGTGAGTCCTGAACTTTGTACGATGCTCCTATGTGGCTCAGTCAGTAGAATATGGTGCTTGCAACACAAAGGGTTGTGGGTTCGAGACCTGCTGGGGCTACTCATACATTTGTATGTACAAATAACTAAGTTGCTTTGGATAAAAGTGTCTACGAAATGGCCAATATAGTGTGATCTCCCTGCTTCTGATGCAAACTGGGTGTGGAAAACGTGTGGTTCTCCCTCCTAGGTACTGTACCAGCATATGAGAAACTTTCTTTCTCATTTATCAACGATGTGGAGAAATAGTATTTGAAATGGGGTAAATATCTAGTGGTTCATGAGACCTCAGTGACATTTAAGCCATAATGTTAAACCTAACCCTCTTCCTGTGTTCTAGAATCTTGGTTGATGTATTTATCCTATTCCCTCTGCCAGTGTAATTTAATTAGCCAGTGATTTTATTTGAGTGTTTTTTTTTTTCCTTTTCTTTTACAGGTAGTGAGTTAATTGGTATTTGTTGGGTCCTATTACTTTGTATTTGTTGTATTCTGTTGTTTCTATATAAAAAGCTGAAAATATCAAGAAAATATTGGCCATAAAAACAAGATAACTCAAGCTTACATCCACCCATGTCGATGTTGGACGTTGTGGTTGAAAGATTCCCAGCCAGTGTTCGTGCCTTATCCTGCAGGGCAGATAAAAGATGTGGTCCACTGTCAGGTACGTTACCCATCCACACCTCTCCCTTTATCAACTCCTATGGCTGCTTACTGATGCACTGTAATCTGACACATCACATTTAAACAAGCACAGTTAAACTTTTCACTTGCCCCTACTGACACACACACGCACACGGTGGCCCAATAAAACTTCACACCTCGCTCCTAATCTCCCCTAACCCAGATGATACTCTGACGTCATAGAGTTCTGGAACACTGCAGGGGACAACAGACACACACACACACACTCCACTCACACCATGCGCAGTTAAACTATGATCATAGCGCTCTCTATTAAGATGTGATTGATGAACATCAACACGAATGTGTTAAATTCGTTTTGGACATGGCCTCTCACACACACAACACAAACAAAAACGATATGTTGTTTAAGATTTAAGTTGTGTTAGTGAGTGACAATCGGGGCTTGATATCTATTAATTAACTAAATGGAATGCAAAAACAGGAAGACGTTACTTAAAAGATGTCCTTTACACAGGGGGATGGGCTGAACGTGTGTCCGTGCATGTGTCCATGTGTGTATAGGCCTTCCAGTTCTGATGGACAGGTCTAGTAATTGATCATAAGCAATCTGGTGCAAACACCCTCATGTCCCTGTGGCTCTGGATGACTCCTTCTAGGTTACTGTAGGACACTGTAGGAGAGGGTCACATTATTACAACATTGTGAAATACACGTATGGTAGTCGCTCTGCAGGTGTGTTGTAGAAAATAGTTCAAACGACAATAAACTCCCTCCCACACACTGTCCACACAAAGTATCGCTTATTTACTGTGCTGATGTTTCTGCCTTTCCACCTTCGTCAGAACATTAGCACCAACAATAAGTGATGTTTTGTGAACTCCTATGTTTCTAGTCATTTTTTTAAATGAGAGCATGACACAGAGAACAAAAGAACACGAGGTTCAGAACAAGGTGGGCAACTGAGGATAAAAGTGATGGAAATCCAATACATCTACAGTACATAGTTAGGTTCTAAATTAACCTAGTAAAAGTCACTAGTCATTAGTAAAGCGTGAACCAAGTTTATTCACCCATTGGGTCATACAGCTGCATACTGGTATTTAACCCTTTCTCCTATGCTGAGCTCCACCTTACACATCTGAACAGGCAAAACACTTCTGGTGCTAACCAGAAGATTAGTTCTTCCTCACTTCATCTAACCTGACCTCTGCCCCAAATTGCTCACTCCTCCCCAACTTCTCGTCCAATTGGATCTCTGATGTCTTACAATGGGGCAACAGGGTGGCCTAGTGGTTAGAGAATGGACTAGTAACCAAAAGGTTGCAAGTTCAAATCCCCGAGCTGACAAGGTACAAATCTGTTGTTCTGCCCCTGAACAGGCAGTTAACCCACAGTTCCTAGGCAGTCATTGAAAATAAGAATTTGTTCTTAACTGACTTGCCTAGTTAAATAAATAACATATCCTGGTAAAATGTAAACATTCTACATCCCCTTCTTTCCTTTGGTGACATGAATAAGGATATTTCATATTTTCAAGTTTAAAAGTCAGAATCCAACAGCGTACAGTGCCGTCGGAAAGTATTCAGACCCCACATGTTAGGTTACAGCCTTATTCTAAAATTGATTAAATCTTTTTTTTTCTTCATCACTCTACACACATTTGTCGAAATGTTTGTTAATTTATAAAAAAATAAAAAAAACTGAAATATTACATTTACATACAGTTGAAGTCGGAAGTTTACATACACCTTAACCAAATACATTTAAACTCAGTTTTTCACAATTCCCGACGTTTAATACTAGTAAAAAGTCCCTGTCTTAGGTCAGTTAGGATCAGCACTTTATTTGAAGAATGTGAAATGTCAGAGATAATTATTCATTTCAGCTTTTATTTCTTTCATCACATCCCCAGTGGGTCAGAAGTTCACATTCACTCAATTAGTATTTGGTAGCATCGCTTTGAAATTGTTTAACTTGGGTCAAGCATTTCATGTAGCCTTCCACAAGCTTCCCACAATAAGTTGGGTGAATTTTGGCCCATTCCTCCTGACAGAGCTGGTGTAACTGAGTCAGGTTTGTAGGCCTCCTTGCTCGCACATGCTTTTTCAGTTCTGCCCACAAATTTTCAATGTGATTAAGGTCAGGGCTTTGTGATGGCCTCTCCAATACCTTGACTTTGTTGTCCTTAAGCCATTTTGCTACAACTTTGGAAGTATGCTTTGGGTCATTGTCCATTTGGAAGACCCATTTGCAACCAAGCTTTAACTTCCTGAATGATGTCTTTAAATGTTGCTTCAGTATTTCCACATAATTTTACTACCTCATGATGCCATCTATTTTGTGAAGCGCACTAGTCCCTCCTGCAGCAAAGCACTCCCACAACATGATGCTGCCACCCTGTGCTTCACAGTTGGGATGGTGTTCTTCGGCTTGCAAGCAATCCCCATTATCCTCCAAACATAACGATGGTCATTATGGCCAAACAGTTCTATTTTTGTGTCATCAGACCAGAGGACATTTCTCCAAAAAGTACAATCTTTGTCCCCATGTGCAGTTGCAAACCGTAGTCTGGCTTTTTTATGGCGGTTTTGGAGCAGTGGCTTCTTCCTTGCTGAGCAGCCTTTCAGGTAATGTGATATATGACTTGTTTTACTGTGGATATAGATACATTTGTACCCGTTTCCTCCAGCATCTTCACAAGGTCCTTTGCTGTTGTTGAAATTTCTCCCAAGAATGAACCAGACTTGTGGAGGGCTACAATTTGTTTTCTGAGGTCTTGGCTGATTTCTTTTGATTTTCCCATGATGTCAAGCAAAGAGGCACTGAGTTTGAAGGTAGGCCTTGAAATACATCCACAAGTATACCAAAACTATAGTTTGTTAACAAGAAATTGGTGGAGTGGTTGAAAAACAAGTTTTAATGACTCCAACCTAAGTGTATGTAAACTTCTGACTTCAACTGTAAGTATTCAGTACTCAAGTCTTCTTGGGTATGACGCTACAAGTTTGGACCACCTGTATTTGGGGAATTTCTCCCATTCTTATCTGCAGATCTTCTCAAGCTCTGTCAGGTTGGATGGGGAGCATTGCTGCTCAGTTATTTGCATGTCTCTCCAGCAATATTTGATCAGGTTTAAGTACGGGCTCTGGCTGGGCCACTCAAGGACATTCAGAGACTTGTCCCGAAGCCACTCCTGCATTGTCTTGGTTGTGTGGTTAGGGTCATTGTCCTGTTGGAAGGTGAACCTTCGCACCGGTCTGAGGTCCTGAGAGCTCTGGAGCAGCTTTTCATCAAGGATCTCCCTGTACTTCGGTCCGTTCATCTTTGCCTCAATCCTGACTAGTCTTCCAGTCCCTGCCGCTGAAAAACATTCCCACAGCATAATTCTGCCACCAACATGCTTCACCGTAGGGATGGTGCCAGATTTCTTCCATATGTGACACTTGGCATTCAGGCCAAAGAGTTCAATCTTGGTTCCATCAGACCAGAGAAACTTGTTTCTCATGGGGAGTGGCTTCCACCTGGCCACTCTACCATAACGGCCTGATTGGTAGAGTGCTGCAGAGATGGTTGTCCTTTCGGAAGTTTCTCCCATCTCCACAAAGGAACTCTAGAGCTCTGTTAGAGTGACCATTGGGTTCTTGGTCACCTCCCAGACCAAGGCCCTTCTCCCCCAATTGCTCAGTTTAGCCGGGTGGCGAGCTCTAGGAAGAGTCTTGGTGAATCCAAACTTCTTCCATTTAAGAATCATCGACGCCACTGTGTTCTCGACGACCTACAGTGCTGCAGAAATGTTTTGGTACCCTTCCCCAGATCTGTGCCTTGACACAATCCTGTCTCTGGGCTCTACAGACAATTCCTTCGACCTCATGGCTTGGTTTTTGTACTGACATGCATTGTCAACTGTGAGACCTTATATAGACACGTGGGGGCCTTTCCAAATCATGTCCAATCAATTGAATTTACCACAGGTGGACTGAGCACAGTTTTGAGTCTTATAACAAAGGGTCTTGAACACTTATGTAAAAAAGGTACTTCTGGGCCTCCCGAGTGGTGCAGTGGTCTAAGGCACTGCATCGCAGTGCTAGCTGTGCCACTAGATATACTGGTTTGAGTCCAGGCTCTGTTGCAGCCGGCTGTGACCAGGCAGTGTACAACTGGCCCAGCGTCGTCCGGGTTAGGGGAGGGCTTGGTCGGCCAGGATGTCCTTGTCCCATCGCGCTCTAGCTACTCCTGTGGTCGGGCCAAGCACATGCACGCTGACACAGTCGCCAGGTGTACGGTGTTTCCTCCGACACAATGATGTGGCTGGCTTCCGGGTTAAGCGGGGATTGTATCAAGAAGAAGAAGCAGTGCGGCTTGGCTTGGTCGTGTTTCAGAGGACGCAGGGCTCTCGACCTTCGCCTCTCCCAAATCCGTACGGGAGTTGCAGTGATGGGACAAGACTGTAACTACCAATTGGGGAGAAAAATTGGTAATTTAAAAAATATATAATAAAAAAATGAAAGATATTTCTGTTTTTAATACATTTGTAAAAATGTCAAAACCTGTTTTTGCTTTGTCATTATGGGGTAATGTGTGTAGATTGCTGAGGATTTTTTTTATTTAATCCATTTTAGAATAAAGCTGTAACATAACAAAATGAGGAAAAAGTCAAGGGGTCTGAATAATTTCCGAAGGCACTGTATAACTTTTACAGTGCATTATTTCAATTACAGCATATCGGATGACTGTCATTCATATTCCATTCATCGAGCTCAATGTAACATCGATAGGTTTAGGCTACTAAATTATACACACATTTTCCCTATACCAATCATGAGGTTCCTACAACCTAGCCAATGAATGAAAGTTTACAACATGGTGCACAGATAGAGAGAAATTTGAGTAATCAAGGTGACAGATATTGACACATTCAATACCACCTTGCACTCTCTTGCCTGCATCTAGCTGATCTAGGGTGTAATCATTAGTCCACCATCAGGAAAACAACCTCACACTCAACATAAATAAAACAAAGGAGATGATCGTGGACTTCAGGAAACAGCAGAGGGAGCACCCCTCTATCCACATCGACGGGACAGTAGTGGAAAAGGTGGAAAGTTTTAAGTTCCTCTGAGTACACATCACGGACAAACTGAAATGGTCCACCCACACAAACAGCATGGTGAAGAAGGCGCAACAGTGCCTCTTCAATCTCAGGAGGCTGAAGAAGTTTGTCTTGTCACCAAAAACACTCACAAACCTTTACAGATGCACAATCGAGAGCATCCTGTCGGGCTGTATCACCGCCCGGTACTGCAACTGCTCCGCCCACAACCGTAAGGCTCTCCAGAGGGTAGTGAGGTCTGCACAACGCATCACCGGGGGCAAACTACCTGCCCTCCAAGACACCTACACCACCCGATGTCACAGGAAGGCCAAAAAGATCATCAAGGACAACAACCACCCGAGCCACTACCTGTTCACCCCGCTATCATCCAGAAGGCGAGGTCAGTACAGGTGCATCAAAGCAGGGACCGAGAGACTGAATAACAGCTTCTATCTCAATGCCATCAGACTGTTAAACAGCCATCACTAACATTGAGTGGCTGCTGCCAACATACTGACTCAAATCTCTAGCCACTTTAATAATAAAAACTGGATGTAATAAATGTATCACTAGTCACTTTAAACAATGCCTTTATATAATGTTTACATACCCTACATTACTCATCTCATATGTATATACTGTACTCTATACCATCTACTGCATCCTGCCTATGGCGTTCGACCGTCACTCATCCATATATTTATATGTACATATTCTTATTCAGTCCTTTACACTTGTGTGTAAGGTAGTTGTTATGACATTGTTAGATTACTTGTTAGATATAACTACATGGTCGGAACTAGAAGCACAAGCATTTCGCCACACTCGCATTAACATCTGCTAACCATGTGTATGCGACCAATAACATTTGATTTGATTTGAGTTGCAAACGAGAGTTTCTATTGGACAAATTATGGTATGTTTATCCCCGTTTTGTTCCGCGTGCATCCGTTTAAGAAATGTTTTTCAACAGAATCGACGGAATGAGTACTCTTCTGATCACATACAAACACAGTTCTCTTCCATAGCAACATACAAACAGCACGATCCCTTTGATCATTGTATAATTCCTTCTCGCATCTACGAGCTCTCCTCCTTTCACCTTAACCCTTCGCTTATGGACTTCAGTGCACAGCATATCAGCTGTCTGTGACCAGACGAAAAAAACCTTTCCATGCCAAACTTTCACATCATAAACGCTAACCTCTACACACAACCACAATTTTTGTAACCATATTAACGTCATAGTCAACATAGCTACTAGAACTAACGTGTTAGTAAACCTGCTACAATCATGCAGTACAGTCAGCAGCAAGCAGTTTAGTAGTTACATCGATGGGCCTGGGTGGCAATATATTAATGAAACCAAAAGCTTACCTTGACTTGGATGAGTTCCAGTGTTGAATAGCCATAGCCAGCTAGCAAACATAGCATCCCTCTCCGTTTGAGTCGGGTGTTTGAGTAGGCTAAACTAGCTAGCTGCATTCACTAGTGAGTGAAAGTGAAAAATAAAATATAACAAAATATAGCTAGCTTTCTCTTTCATGCTTCTCCTTCATTTTTGAAGAAATGAATGTGTTCAAAACTGTTCAACTATTGTCTTTCTCTCTCTTTGAGTCAACTACTCAGCACATTTTATGCACTGCAATGCTAGCTAGCTGTAGCTTATGCTTTCAGTACTAGATTCATACTCTGATCCTTTGATTGGGTGGACATGTTAGTTCCTGCTGTAAGAGGTCTGATAGGTTGGTCCTCCAAAAGTTGTCATAATTACTGTGTAAGACTACGGAAGGAGATGAGAACCACAAGCCTCCTAGGTTTTGTATTGAAGTCAATGTACCCAGAGAAGGACGGAAACTAGCTGTCCTCCGTGCTGTTGAGGCTACTGTAGAACTTCATTGCGAAACAGTATGTTTTAAACAATGATTTGGTGACATGAATATATTTAGCATAGTTCAATCTAAAAACCTTCACTGAGGGGCCTCCACTGATCTTTACTTATACAGCTATATTTTTTCATATAATATTTATTTTCACAACGAATTAAAGATTAAATATAAAGATATTGTACATTTTTCCCCTTTTGTCCCCCCCAGCCTAACAATTTCAAGTGATTAGGTGATCCAATAGGCCTATAGCAGTAATCTCAAGGAGTGGAAATGGGGCCAAGAGTACTAATCTGGAGGAAGTGTTTGGAGCTGTTCAAAATAGGATATCATCAGGTCCCAGGTGGAGTAAAAGTAGTTGGTTGACCCTCGAACGGTATAATAAATTTGTTCTAATTTCAGAAACAGCATCAGATCTTTGAGCCAAAGAGAGGCTAAGAGAGGATTGATAGATTTCCAATCAAATAAGATCCTTCTCCAGGACAACAGGGAGGCAAAGTTAATGGCATCCAGCTGTGTATTGTTCAGAGAACGATTGTTGTTTGGTTTGTTTTAAATATAGTGGACAAATAATCTTTAGTGGACCAGAACATCTGGGTCAAGTCCGCCAAGGGGCCTTTACACCTGTCACATGTATCATCAATATTTGGGTAGAATTTCTGACAATCTGGCCTTACTGAAATGGATATGGTGAAGTATCTTAAACTGTATAAGGCTGAGCCTGACACAAGAGGAGCTTCCATTTAGCCTAAGTAGGCACCATTCCAGACTTCATCAATGATCCCTCCACCAAGTTCCCCTTCCCACTCAGATCGGATTTTATTGAGTGACAGATTATCAAGTGGCATGATTATCTCAAAAATAGGAGATGAGTCCCTTTAGCTAAAAAGGTGTTTTCAAAAGGGCAACCAGACCCGATCCTGGTGATAGAATTGGAAAGGATGGGCTTTGAGTGTGAATAAACTGGCAGATTTGGAAATAGCTAAATTAACTTGAATGGAGTAGATTAAATTTGATAGCGAGGTCTTCGAAATTGTCAAAGGTGCCATCAATATATAGGTAATTAAACTTAGTATGGCCATTCCTCTGCCAAGGAATGGCCATAAAAAGCTGAATGAAAGCTGAATCCAGTTTGTCTGGAAGGAAGAGTTGATTATTACTTATAGGACCTTGAATAGAGAAATCAAAGGATTTAAAATGTTGACGGAATTGAGTCCACATTTTAAGAGTATTGACAACAATTGGATTGGATGTGTAGTGTGAAGCTGAAAGAGGGAGATTGGAGGTGTCTAAGGCTGACAAAGAGGAGGAGAAACTTCTGTTTGACACTAGTCAGTTTCTGGGGTGCGAAGCCAGTAAATATTATTGTGTATATTCGCTGCCCAGTAATAATACAGAAAGTTAAGAAGGGCTAGTCCTCCGTGGGATCTATCTCTCGGGAGGAATGCTTTACGTATGTTTGGATTCCCGCCAAATAAAAAAAAGCTACGCTTATCCACTGAAGTGAAAAAATACTTTGGTAAAAAAAGAGGGAGATATGGTAACAAGCACAGAAATCTGGGCAATACATTCATCTTAATACAATTCACTTTACCAGCTAAAGTAAAATGGAGAATACTCCTTCTCTGAAAGTCCAGTTTAAGTGTGCTAATCAGGGGAGTAAATTTCTCATCATGGAGGGAAGACAAGGTATGGGTGATATTGATCCCTAAGAATTTAAAGCTAGACTTTGGACATACAAAATGGAATAGTATCCTGTGGGATTTGTAATGCTAATTCATTAATAGGAAAATATTCACTTTTTGAGAAATTATATTTATAACCTGAAAACACACCAAACCTACGCAGTAGGTCCAGTACCTCAGGGACACACACTTCAGGGTCTAAGATATATAAAAGCAAGTCATCTGCATGCAAGGAAACTTTGTGTTCCAGTCCGCATCTGTAGATATCATGTATTGAGGGTGTGACCTTTAGCATAATAGAAAGGGGTTCTATTGCCAGGACAAATAACAGAGGGGACATTGGACATCTCTGGCATGTGGCCCTTGATAATGGGAAATACTGTGAACGAAGGGTGTTTGTAAGTACTGATTCCTTGGGTGATGAGTACAACAGTCGGACCCAGGAAATTAAGTTTGCACCAAAGCCAAATTTTCCCAGTACAGAGAATAAATATTTCCATTCTACCCTGTCAAAATCATTTCTCCGCATCTATTTTTTTAAAGGTATTATTGATTTCAGTAGGACTAACTGTTAAGACACCAGAGGTGTTGTGAATTTGAGGGATCAGCTGTGAGGCAGATTTACACTTGAGTTGATGAGCTAGAAGTAGACCAGTCTTTTCTTCATGTACGTAAACAAAACCTTGTGCGCGGAGTAAACTGCTGCTCAGCCTTATCTGTGGATAGTAAATTGTACTGAGTTTGAAGATTCAAATAAAATGTTGTTTGTCACATGCGCCAAATACAACAGGTGTAGTAGACCTTACAGTGAAATGCTTACTTACAAGCTGTTAACCCAACAATCAAAATAACAGTAGCGAGGCTATATAGAGGGGGTACCGGTACAGTCAATGTGCAGGGGCACAGGTTAGTTGAGGTAATTGAGGTAATATGTACATGTAGGTAGAGTTAAAGTGACTATGCATGACGCCTGGTATTAAAAACCAATCCCATTCGTTATGTTGATATTCATTATACAGTTGACAGCTTACAGCTTATTCAGAGAAGCTGACACCTTACCAAGATGAACTGCCTCAGGCGTTTGGACTCTGGAGAGCATAGTGCTAGACAGGAACACAAGTCTCACATGTCCCAATTGGGTCACACACACACTAAACACACACCTCCCACAGCCCAGTGTCAATAAAGACGACAGCCGTGTGTCAAAGTATCCTGACAGACAGAGTAGATTGATTTGACTACAGCTCAGTGCCCTTCATCAGAATACAGCCCAAGCCCACTGGATGCCCCACCCAGGGCGGTTGGTAACATGGCTTCCCATCAAGGAGCTGCTGTCACCAGTGTGTGTGTGTGTGTGTGTGTGTGTGTGCGTGCGTGTGTGTGTGTGTGTGTGTGTGTGTGTGTGTGTGTGTGTGTGTGTGTGTGTGTGTGTGTGTGTGTGTGTGTGTGTGTGTGTGTGTGTGTGTGTGTGTGTGTGTGTGTGTGTGTACAGTGCATTCGGAAAGTATTCAGACCACTTGACTTGTTCCACACTTTGTTATGTTACAGCCTTATTCTAAAATGGATTCAATTGTTTTTTCTCTCTTATCAATCTACACACAATACCCCATAATGACAAAGCAAAAACAAGGTTTTAGAAATTTGTGCAAATGTATTAAAAATAAAAAACTGAAATATATTTACATTAGTATTCAGACCATTTGATCAGTACTTTGTTGTAGCACCTTTGGTAGAGATTACAGCCACGAGTCTTCTTTGGTATGATCCTACAAGCTGTATTTGGGAGAGCATACAGGTCGCAGTGGTGGGTAGTGTATGGGGCTTTGGTGACAAAACAGATGGCACAGTGATAGACTACATCCAGTTTGCTGAGTAGAGTGTTGATGGCTATTTTGTAAATGGCATCGCCGAAGTCAAAGATCGGTAGGATAGTCAGTTTTACGAGGGTATGTTTGGCAGCATGAGTGAAGGAGGGGGCTTTGTTGTGGAATAGGAATTCTAGATTGAATTTTGCATTGGAGATGCTTAATGTGAGTCTAGACGAAGAGTTTACAGTCTAACCAGACACCTAGGTATTTGTATTGTCCACATATTCTAGGTCAGAACCGTCCAGAGTAGTGATGCTAGTCGGGCAGGAGGGTGCGGGCAGCAATCGGTTGAAGAGCATTTAAAAGCATTTAAAAGCAGTTGGAGGACACGGAAGGAGTGTTGTATGGCGGTGAAGCTCGTTTGGAGGTTTGTTAGCAGTGTCCAAAGAAGGGACAGATGTGTACAGAATGGTGTCGTCTGTGTAGAGGTGGATCAGCAGCAAGAGCGACATCATTGATATATACAGTGGGGCAAAAAAGTATTTAGTCAGCCACCAATTGTGCAAGTTCTCCCACTTAAAAAGATGAGAGAGGCCTGTAATTTTCATCATAGGTACACTTCAACTATGACAGACAACATGAGGAAAAAAATCCAGAAAATTAGATTGTAGGATTTTTTATGAATTTATTTGCAAATGATTGTGGAAAATAATGATTTGGTCAATATCAAAAGTTTATCTCAATACTTTGTTATATACCCTTTGGTGGCAATGACAGAGGTCAAACATTTTCTGTAAGTCTTCACAAGGTTTTCACACACTGTTGCTGGTATTTTGGCCCATTCCTCTATGCAGATCTCCTCTAGAGCAATGATGTTTTGGGGCTGTTGCTGGGCAACACGGACTTTCAACTCCCTCCAAAGATTTTCTATGGGGTTGAGATCTGGAGACTGGCTAGGCCACTCCAGGACTTTGAAATGCTTCTTACGAAGCCACTTCTTCGTTGCCCAGGCGGTGTGTTTGGGATCATTGTCATGCTGAAAGACCCAGCCACGTTTAATCTTCAATGCCCTTGCTGATGGAAGGAGGTTTTCACTCAAAATCTCACGATACATGGCCCCGTTCATTCTTTCCTTTACACGGATCAGTCGTCCTGGTCCCTTTGCAGAAAAACAGCCCCAAAGCATGATGTTTCCACCCCCATGATGTTTCCATGCTTCACAGTAGGTATGGTGTTCTTTGGATGCAACTCAGCATTCTTTGTCCTCCAAACACGACGAGTTGAGTTTTTACCAAAAAGTTATATTTTGGTTTCATCTGACCATATGACATTCTCCCAATCTTCTTCTGGATCATCCAAATGCTCTCTAGCAAACTTCAGACGGGCCTGGACATGTACTGGCTTAAGCAGGGGGACACGTCTGGCACTGCAGGATTTGAGTCCCTGGCGGCGTAGTGTGTTACTAATGGTAGGCTTTGTTACTTGGGCCCAGCTCTCTGCAGGTCATTCACTGGGTCCCCCTGTGTGGTTCTGGGATTTTTGCTGACCGTTCTTATGATCATTTTGACCCCACAGGTTTCTTCAAACCAAGCTGCTTACCTATTGCAGATTCAGTCTTCCCAGCCTGCTGCAGGTCTACAATTTTATTTCTGGTGTCCTTTGACAGCTCTTTGGTCTTGGCCATAGTGGAGTTTGGAATGTGACTGTTTGAGGTTGTGGACAGGTGTCTTTTATACTGATAACAAGTTCAAACAGGTGCCATTAATACAGGTAACAAGTGGAGGACAGAGGAGCCTCTTAAATAAGAAGTTACAGGTCTGTGAGAGCCAGAAATCTTGCTTGTTTGTAGGTGACCAAATACTTATTTTCCACCATAATTTGCAAATAAATTCATAAAAAATCCTACAATGTGATTTTCTGGATTTTTTTTCTTCTCATTTTGTATTTCATATTTGAAGTGTACCTACGATGAAAATTACAGGTTTCTCTCATCTTTTTAAGTGGGAGAACTTGCACAATTGGTGGCTGACTAAATATTTTTTTTGCCCCACTGTATATAGAGAAAAGAGTCGGCACTCGTAATTGAACCCTGTGGCACCCCCATAGAGACTGCCAGAGGTCCGGACAACAGGCCCTCTGATTTGACACACTGAACTCTATCTGAGAAGTAGTTGGTGAACCAGGCGAGGCAGTCATTTGAGAAGCCAAGACTATTGAGTCTGCCGATAAGA
Source organism: Oncorhynchus mykiss (assembly GCF_013265735.2). NCBI lineage: Eukaryota > Metazoa > Chordata > Actinopteri > Salmoniformes > Salmonidae > Oncorhynchus > Oncorhynchus mykiss. Next base: position 23,365,115 of record NC_048569.1, on the reverse strand, counting down.
ATGTGGTGATTGACAGAGTCAAAAGCCTTGGCCAGGTCGATGAAGATGGCTGCACTGTACTGTTTTTTATCGCTGGCGGTTATGATATCATTTAGGACCTTGAGCGTGGCTGAGGTGCACCCATGACCAGCTCGGAACCAGATTGCATAGTGGTGAAGGTACGGTGGGATTCGAAATGGTCGGTGATCTGTTTGTTAACTTAGCTTCGAAGATTTTAGAAAGGCAGGGCAGGATGGATATAGGTTTATAAAAGTTTGGGTCTAGAGTATCACCCCCTTTGAAGAGGAGGATGACCGCGGCAGCTTTCCAATCTTTGGGAATCTCAGACGATACGAAAGAGAGGTTGAACAGGCTAGTAATAGGGGTTGCAACAATTTCAGCAGATCATTTTAGAAAGAGAGGGTCCAGATTGTCTAGGCCAGCTGATTCCATGTATGTTATTACTACATGATTCCATGTATGTTATTTAGTAGTTTTGATGTCTTCACTATTATTCTACAATGTAGAAAATAGTCAAAATAAAGTACAATCCTGGAATGACTGGCACTGTATATACATGGGATGTATATATACATACACACACTTAATATTATTATTATTTTTTAATTTTATGGTTTGGACATAGGCGGCCCCCCAAAAAACACGTAGGCAGCCCACGCAAAACTTGTTTATGCAGATAAAAACATGGTGTGTTAGGGAGACAGTCATCTTGTTTCCATCGGTGGTGTCCAATTCCACCACCTGGAGGTTTCATAACACTCAGATGTAATCACTTCCAAGCCCACCATACATCCCAAACACTATCTGTAATGACATGCCAAAAGCCTGGCTTATCAGACACAAACCATTGTGCAGAAAACCAGTTCAATAAGCTCCCCATCCATGTCGATATGCAGGGACCTTACCTATCGCTTCTCTATCAATGATGCTTATCTCCTTTCCCTCACAAAAATTTGAAAGGAGAATGTTTCCAATTTTACACAGAAATGCAAACGTTATGATACCATCCAGCATTTTCACATTGTGTAGCACTGGTTTTCATCGGGAGAAGTTGTCCTACGCACAGAGGACGTCATCCACACGCAGACGCCTGCTTCTCTCCTCCCTAATCCCCTAAACACAGCTATTCTGGGCGATTCAGTAAAAAGTATCAGCTCGGATCTTCCAGCCCTCCCTCAGCCCCCCAGCCCCCCAGCCCCCACCCCTTTGACGTACCCTTGTATCCTGTCTGTCAGCACTCCTCCTTTCCTTTCGTCCACTACCTCCCACTAATCTCCCTTATTCCACTTCCCTCTATGGGCCAGGGTATCAGGGCCTTAATATCTATATATATATAACAGGTTGATGTGAAATACAACCTCACACACACGCATGCATGCACACACATCCCATAACAGGGTTTTATCTGGATCAAAAAGGTGCTTAGGTGGTGGACGTGGCAGGGCGGTTGACCCGGCTGTAGAGATTTTTTTAAAGCCAATTTCGTGATATTCTACAAATTTCCTCATGGAGTTAAGATACATTTTTTCCGTTTTAAAGCAAATGTCCTGCAATTCTACACATTTTGCCATGGAGCTGAGCTACATTTATGCAATTTTAAAGCTAACAAACTTAAATTCTGTGCCTTTTACCATATCTAATACTGTGTTATTTTGCTCAAAAATAATAACAAAGTCAATACTTCTAAATTCATTGTTTTGGAATTTTCTATTTTCCACGACCGTCTTATATTTTTTATTGATCAAAAGTTTGTCGTCACTTAGAAATGTCCTTGGTTTTTAAAGAACATTTTAAAAAAATACATTAAAATAACATCAAATTGAACCGAAATTAAGTGTAGACATGGTTGATGTTGTAAATGACTACTGTAGTTGGAAACGGTTGATTTTTTATGGAATATCTACATAGGCGTACAGAGGCCCATTATCAACAACCATCACTCCTGTGTTCCAATGGCACGTTGTGTTAGCTAATCCAAGTTTATAATTTTAAAAGGCTAATTGATCATTAGAAAACCCTTTTGCAATTATGTTAGTGTAATATTTGTGTTGTGGAGAAATGACCAAGCAGGAGATGGGAGTGCAGTTAGTTTTCGTTTAGTCAAAACCCCTCGTGCTCTACAATTCCCGGCACCCTAGTACGCATGTGCATTTCCTATTTGGTGTAGTAACGTAACACTGCCGTAATACATTACTGCTTAGTAACAGCATAGTAACTAATATAAACAGATGTAGATCCCAGATACTACAGTTAGTACAGCTGAAAACTTTTGTCCTGATTAAAGAAGCGATAAACCTGGCCTTCTTTAGACTAGTTGAGTATCTGGAGCATCAGCACTTGTGTGCTCCATTACAGGCTCAAAATGACCAGAAACAAATAACTTTCTTCTGAAACTCGTCAGTCTACTCTGTCATTATGGGCTATTGTGTGTAGACAGGTGAGAAAAATATATATTATTAATATATATATATTTAATCCATTTTGAACTCAAACAAAATGTGGAATAAATCAAGGGGTATGACTACTTTCTGAAGGCACTGTATATATATAAGGATTATAAAATGATTTCAATGTCAGAAAAATCCCTGCACAACATGTAACATCCAAATCAAATCAAATGTATTTATATAGCCCTTCTTACATCAGCTGATATCTCAAAGTGCTGTACAGAAACCCAGCCAAAAACCCCAAACAGCAAGCAATGCAGGTGTAGAAGCACGGCGATGCAGTGATGCAGTTCTACACAGTGCCAAGTGTATCTGGACCACTGAAGTGTGGTGAATTAATTTGACTAGGAAACAGCATGCAGAATCCTGATTTAGGGAAACTAAAAGCTGTTTACGGAGTAACACCCATAATCTACACACTTCTGCTGTCTGGGCAGAAAACAGAGGGATTAACACCCCATAGTGTGGAGGACAGGAAGGGATTGAGGGAAAGATGTACGTATGGAGGGAGGGAAAGATCCAAAGGACACAGGGGTGGAAGGAGATAGGGAGGGATGGCGGAGTATGCACATGTGTGTGTGTCTGTGTGTGTGAGAGAGATAGAGAGAGACAGATAGAAGCCCATGTGGTAGGTACCTGGCTGTACGTATCTTGAAGCCACTTGAACGTTCAGCAGCAATACAAAAAGGTCATCACTACGCCTGGAATGAAAATACCAATTAAGAGAGTTGGAGTGCATTAAATCTAAAGGTTTGTGCATGACATTAATCATTCATCATCACACTTCCAGTGTGTGTGTGTGTGTGTTCTCCTCAGCTCTCTATGCTTCCTACATTATCTCCAACTGTATCATGAGTCAACTAATTAAGCCTGTATTTCCATTAAATTAGAAGGCGGCTGACTTCTTCTTCTTTCTCATGGAGTAACAGGAAGTCACATTCATTAGTGTGTGTGTGAAGCCCTATTCTGGCGGGATTAGTTTTACTGGGGGAAGTTGGGTGCACGAGCACAAAACACCACATCCTTCATTTTAGTTTTGTGCGAATCTGCCATGTCAGTAATTTTCACATGGTGGGAGAGTAATAATTCCAGCCAGAATAACCTACTGTTTTTCTGCTGACTTGAAGGTCCTCTGATAATACTTATCCTGTGCAAATTTTCATCCCTGTGTTTTGAGGGGTATAACAGTATTTAACAGGTGCTGCTCAGAGTTTGGTAAGAACATGGGAACAAATTGATGCTTAAAACAAAGTGCTAATGCACTTGGCCTACAGATGAATGATATGTTTTCTCATATTATCTTTCCCCTTGCTTATTTCTCTTTTAAAACATTAAGAGGATAATATTGTACCAAATACATCAGTTAATTAAATGTCTGCATACAGTTAATGGGTATTATTGATATTATTTTGACTTTCTCCAAACTGAAAGCCAATATAAGGCTATGCCTAGACAAGTTGAAATATCTTCACACTTAGAACAGCCTCCAGGCATAATGGTACATTTTATATGAGAAAAATATATAACAGGAGGCAGTTTGTTAAAACTAATCCCATCAGACCATCCTCTGGAAAAACAGACATGCTGGGGTAACAATTACATAACCAACATTCTAGTAACACAAGTAGGTTGTGGATAGGGCTTATGACTCTTCATTAGGGGCCAGGCATGATGTTACTGCTGCTGATACCTTGATTTGGAGGGAACATGTTCTTCACAGGAGATAAGAAAAATAAGTGTGTCACTTTTAATGGAGTTACTCAACTGTAGGCCCACTTGGTGTTCATTTATATACACACACACACATTGTGTACATTTGTGTGATATGTTGAAGTTGTTACTATGGAGACAACACTTAAAAAATGAATTTCCTAATGTTTGGATTTCGAAACAGTCAAGAGCTGGAAAGCAATGCTTGGCAGAGTTTCCAAACAACACAATAACTGCAAACATTTTGCCCACAATCTCTACAGCCATACTCGTCATGACCCCTGCTGGTCTGTATGTGGAAGTATTTATTGACAGTAAATTGAGTGCAGTAGTATTTACATTTCTACAGCATAACATGTTTTGACTGATAATCGATACCATCACATATTTTTGAGAACACAAACCTCTGCGATACATGGATTTTTTTTTATTCAACCAGAGATAGAGTTATTTCCAAATACTCGACCTATTCAAACTCCAAACCACGAGTGGCGCTCTCAGCCAGCTGTGGCATCTTGTACCGTGGACGATAGAATGACGTTGGTTGAAAAAATGGCGGCCACGTTGGATTGTAAACACATCAACTGTACCAATTGTAACTTTCTTTATTATCAACAAAACATGTAGTCGGGTGTGTCAGCAATGCATGGTGGTTACAAGATGTTTATGTTCAACTTTCAGGTTGATATTCTTGGCGGAGAGAAACGAGGGCGTTCGTCCAAGCGAAGAAAACAAACGAATCGGTAAGACCATTCACAGCTAACGTTAGCAATATGTTAGCAGATAGCTAACGCTAGCGTACCATATCAATGAATGGAGCAAACTCTCATTGGAACTTAACATACGGGTGTCATCCTAGTTTGTCCTTATGCCGTTGGTAATTTGAGACAATACCTACAGCAAAATTCGGTCTGTGCGTGGCTCTCACGGTTTGTTCACACCTGAATCATGCGTATTGCGTACATGGTGTTCGCGCATGCGTCAGGTAAATGAAAATGACAGTTTATTCAACATTCTGTTGAATAAAGCCCACCAGACTTTATGGTGATAACTAGGCTAGCTTTTCCATAGTACCTAGACCTACCCTAGCCCTTGATCATGACTCTCTGTTCCATAACATTACACATGCCATTGGATGAAGGCGGCTACTGTATACTCTGTCTGAACATTAACATACATCGCTTGCAGTACGGTTTTGGAAGCATTAGGCCCTTATCTTTCATATCAGCTCCAGCTCAACATTCAACACAATAGTGCACCCTAAGCTAAGGACCCTGGGACTAAACACCTCCCTCTGCAACTGGATCCTGGTAAAAACACATGCCATGCCTATCCTCAACATGGGGGCCCCTCGGGGGTGCATGCTTAGTCCCCTCCTGTACTCCTTGTTCGCTCCTTGAAGACACATACCAAAGCACGCAACAGGCTGACCAATACAAGGGTTGAAAAATGTCAAGTTCAATTCGTAACTAAGTTCTTTTTTAAATTCCAATTGGAAAGATTTAACCATTTGCAATTATATCTACTTATGATAAGGTAAAAGGTTTATGTTTCGGTCTCCATATGACATGGTAAATACGTTACTGTTCAAAAGGTTGGGGTCACTTAGAAATGTCCTTGTTTTTGAAAGAAAAGCAAAAAAAAAGTCCATTCAAATAACATCAAATTGATCAGAAATACAGTGTATACACTGTTAATGTTGTAAATGACTGTTGTAGCTGGAAACTTCTGATTTACATTTTTTTTTTGAATGTCTAATTAGGTAGGTGTGCCCATTATCAGCAGCCATCACTCCTGTGCTCCAATGGCACGTTGTGTTAGCTAATCCAAGCTTATCATTTAAAAGGCTAATTGATCATTAGAAAACCCTTTTGCAATTATGTTAGCACAACTGAAAACTGTTGTGCTGATTTTAAAGAAGCAATAAAACTGTCCTTTAGACTAGTTGAGTATCTGAGGCATCAGCATTTGTGGGTTCGATTGCAAGCTAAAAATGTCCAGAAACAAAGAACTTTCTTCTGAAACTCGTCAGTCTATTCCTGTTCTGAGAAATGAAGGCTATTCCATGCGAGAAATTGCCAAGAAACTGAATTTCTCATACAATGCTGTGTACTACTCCCTTCACATAATAGTGCAAACTGGCTCAAACCAGAATAGAAAGAGTGGCAGGCACCGGTGCACAACTGAGCAAGATTTGAAGTACATTAGAGTCTAGTTTGAGAAACAGACGCCTCACAAGTCCTCAACTGGCAGCTTCATTAAATAGTACCATGCAAAACACCTGGCTTAACGTCAACAGTGAAGAGGCGACTCCGGGATGCTGGCCTTCTACTCAGAGTTCCTCTGTCCAGTGTCTGTGTTCTTTTGGCCATCTTAATCTTTTCTTTTTATTGGCCAGTCTGAGATGAGGCTTTTTCTTTTCAACTCTGCCTAGAAGGCCGCATCCCGGAGTCACCTCCAAACACACCAAGTCCAAACACACCAAGAAAGTTGTGAAGAGGGCACGACAATGCCTTTCTCCCTCAGGAGACTGAAAAGATTTGGCATGGGTACCCAGATCCTCAAAAAGTTCTACAGCTGCACCATCGAGAGCGTCCTGACCCGTTGCGTCACCGCATGACCGGTACATCACTGGGGCCAAGCTTTCTGCCATCCAGTACCTATATATTAGGCGGTGTCAAAAAATTGTCAGATTCCAGTCACCCAAGTCATAGACTGTTCTCTCTTCTAGGGCATGGCAAGTGGTACCGCAGCACCACGTTTAGGTTCAAAAGGCTCCTTAACAGCTTCTAAGACATTGACTTGGTACCAGTACCCCATTTTTAAAGTTTATTCAGTAAATATTTTCTTAACTCTATTTTCTTAAAACTGCATTGTTGGTTAAGAGCTCGTAAGTATTTTACGGTAAGGTCTAGACCTATTGTATTCGGCGCATGTGTCGAGAAATCATTTACATTTTTATGAAAGGTGAAATTGATACACACCTTGATAGGGTTAATGTTCCCACATGGCCATATCTCCATGTTACAGCGCATTTTTACGGAAAACAGACGGCAGACGGGGCGATACCTGTGCTAATTAGCTATCTAGTATGCCCCGAACACCTTTGTGTAGGCATAACTCGGGAAGGGTAGCGGAAGTGTAGTTTTGTCAGATGGAGATACCCGTAGCTGTATGGATCTGCCAAAACTGCTACAGTAAGTGTATCTGTTTTTCTTTTTAGGATTCTTTCTCGCTGATGAAAGATAAGGGCATTATGTTTCGAAAGCCGTATCGTAAGCGATGGTTGACGTTTCTAAACATTAAAACACAGTATAGGAATTGTAGTTCACATGAAGCAGTCGTGGGCGAAGCTAATGGCCGAGATCTGTAGGGAGAAGGCAGAATGCTGCCTAGAATTTGAGAGCTGGCCTATCCTTTAATGCATACCAATATAACAAATAATAATGCTAGCATATTATGGTTATAACAATCACTTTACACGTTGTAACCCTGTGTGTCAATGACAGCCAGAAGTATGGCGACAAATGGAGAGAAGGCGAGTGGAGGAGAGGAGGGGTCGGATTCCGAGGTGGCTGAGCTTCGCCAGAAAGTAGAGTCGCTAAAGCAAGAACTGAAAAGCTGCACAAAAGAACTGACCAAATTACAGAAACAACTGACCAAGTCTGAGAGTCTTCAGAAAAGCACAGAAGGCTACAATGAAGACTTGAGGAAACAGGTAGCTACCAAGAACAATCTAGCCATCATTAAATAAGTATATGATATGCACAAATGAGTGAATTTACAACTTACGGTGCTACTTTTTTCCTTAACATGATTTGATACAATAGGTCAACAAGCTTAGTGCAGAGATTCATGAACGAAAGAAAAAGGCGAAAGAGAGAGCTGAAGCTGAGACACAGACAGAGGAATATACCTGGTCAGAAACTGGTGAGCAATCTAACCACCACCAATTCCCAGGACCAGCAGTTTGGGATTGATCCAAATGAATAATTTGATTTTATTTTGCTCCACTTACAGATACATTGATACTTCTGTGTTATTTGCAGATTATTACAACTACTACTATGGAGGAGGCTACTACCAGGGTGATGGTGTGACTACAGACACCCAGGTGACAGTGACACCTGAGGGGCAGGAAGCCACTGATGCCGCAGAGATGACAGCTGCAGAATCAACCACTGACACAGCTACAGACATGACGACAGACAACGCCACAGCGATGATTACAGAGGTGTCTGTAGAGGGTGGTATTGCTGCCGCTCAACCAGAGGCGAGTTTGATTACCGTCCCTCCACTCAATCTAGTCTGACTGAGGACAGTGAGGTGTCTCGTCTTCCAAAAGACTACCTTTTTTTTGTGCTGATCTTCCTAACACGTGACAACAATCACTCCTTCATGGGCCATGGCTAAAGAAGACTATTAGAAACATGATCATGATGTCTATTTGGAAGAGCACAAGAAATACTAGAAGATCGATGACCGACACAGTGCAAAAATAGTTTGGGAACTTTCTTTCTTTACTTGTGTTTGTTCCAGCAGGAAGTGGATACGGGCTCCATAGCAGACATGCTGAGAGCCACAGCTGAGCAGGCCATGACACAGACTGGCTTTGTGTTTGATGAGACCACAGGGATGTACTACGACCACAGCACTGGCTTTTACTACGACTCGGTACTAAACCACCCACACACACGATCACTATGTCATTATTTAACACTCTTTTTAATTGTGTCACTGTCTCCCTCCCCTAGGCCAGTCAGTTGTACTATGATAACAACACAGGCATGTACTACTACTACGATGCAGAGAGTGGCAAGTACCAGTTCCACTCCAGGATAGAGGTTCCTACTGTACAGCCTGTCTCAGAGACCAGCCAGGTGAAAAAGAGCCTAGACAAGAAAGGAAGGAAGTGGAAGAAAGTTCCAGAGAGAACCGCCCGTCAGGATGATAAGGTGGGTGACCGTTCCAGAGATGAACCAGAAACACTACAAGAGAATTACAGCAAATTCATAATAAAAAAAAGATTAAGAAGGGATAATTTATGTGTTAACTAGCTAAACATTTCTCATTGTTGTATACAACTGACCTGTTATCCTTACTGTTTTTGATTTGTGCTGACATGAGGCTCCTGAAGCATCTCACCTTCAGTAGTTTAGAGATTGTAATTGACTTCTTAGGATCCATTTGAACCATGATCTATGTGGTCTCAGTTGTCAAATACTTGCAGGGGTGATTTTAGACTTTCTGCAGCAGCTATAGTTTTGTTTTGGAGTCTGATACATTTTTGTCAAGTACAGGGGTTTGGCTATTGCTTGCAGCTGCTGTTTAGTTGACTGAATGCTATTCCTCTGGTCATAGGTAGAAGACGTGACTAACTCACTGGCTAACATGAAGATTTCCTATTTCTGGAACTCAGCTTCCCGTAGAGGTACACGTCTCACATAGATACTTAGAACAATTATTTCACAGCAGAAAGACCCCCATGCAGACATGAGGTATAGCCAACACAGCTTTGGTGCAAAAAAAAGTCAGGTTTCAGAGCTCAGGGATTTGGCTGCTTAGTCTGGTCAAGAGTACGTTTTTGAGGATCACTTTCAATGTATTGCAGCTTGAGTCAATACATTGACTTTGCTGTGATGCAGTACAGGCCTACTGTCTTTGAGAACTGAGACCCATATCCAAAAAGGACCACAAAACAATACAGGGAGGTTTTGATGCAGAGAGCTCACTGTCCAAATTCATAGAAAGCCTCTTGTGTCCTGTGTCTGCCAAGGGAGTTTTCTGGAGATGCTTCAGGTGCATCCTCCCCTCTGATTTATTGCCTGTCTGCCGACAGGGCCTTGTAAAGGAGGAGCTGGACCTTGATGAGTGGATGGAGCGGCGAATCCCGAAGAGGGGCACAGGCTCGCGCAGGCATAGGGGCCGGTCTCTTACTCCAGACACTCCTCTGCAAAAAAAACGCTCCTTGAAGACTCGCCAGGCGAAGAGTGCCGAACGCTCGTTGAAGAGGAAGAAGAGGAAGGACGGGTTGCGCTCCGATGATGCGAGCAGCTCAAGGAGGAAGAAGAAGAAGGCTAAATCAGATAAACTCATCAAGAAAAAGAAGAAGGCTAAAGCAGCGTCTGCGTCGCAGAGTGATGACTCGAGTGGGAACAATGATCCTGAGGAGGGGGAGATCACGGAGTCGGAGAGAGAATGGAAGTCTACCTCTTCCTCCCCTCCTCCCACCAAATACAGCTCAGAGTCAGAGATAGAGAGTCAGGAAGGTGAGAGGCGAGGACGGACACAGTTTAGAGTTATTTAGCCTGTCAGCTTTCTATGCACTTTTCGCTGGGGTTTCTTTAAAGGAGAAGGCAGAATGAAACAAAGCACTGTGTCAAAAGTCTAACATCACCTGATATTTGTTCATCTGTTTTCCTAAATGTTTCCTGTAGTTAAAATATTGCTCAGCAGAATTGTCATGTCAGTGTATGTGATATTGTGTGTATGTGTGTCCCCAGTTGCTGAGAAGGTATGGCCACCCTGTGTGAGGGTGACAGTGGTCAGATCTCCAGTGTTACAGACAGGAACACTCTTCATCATCACAGCTGACTCTCCAGCCACCATTGGCAGGTCAGTACAGTGCTGTAGACTCTGGCCCATGCGTGGTCAGTTTGAATGGCCAATGTGTGGTCAGTTTGTCTATTTAACCACCAGGGGGAATGAGAGCTCAGATCATTATTTCTGAAATTAAGTTTAAACTACCTGTGGCATTTTGAGGTACTGTTTTCACATAAGTCTATCTTTTCAGGGAGAAGGATATGAACCATGCCATTAGTATATCTGAAATGGGAGTCAGTAAGGTATAACAACTTATTTCATTTATTTGTTAGATTCTGCAGGCCATCAAATTAAATCATAATGGTATTGATGGGTTCTATATATTTAATTTAAATCCCAGCTCCATGCAGAGGTGTACTTTGACCAGGACCAACAGTGCTACATGCTAGTGGACCAGGGAAGTCAGAACGGAACTGTCCTCAATGGCAACCGAATCCTACAGGTGGGTCAGACACGCACTCACTCACACACCTTGGTTGGAAAGTGAAGTAGTAACAGGATTGTTTTCCCTCCCATCAGCCCAACGCTAAGTGTGACCCTTGCCCTCTGACCCATGGGGATGAGGTGAAGATGGGAGAGACTGTTCTGTCCTTCCACATCCACGCAGGGACAGACACCTGTGACGGCTGTGAACCTGGACAGGTCATGGCTCACCTCAGCAAACACCAGAGGAACCAACCACTACAGACCGGTAGAGAACAACCTGATTAATTTGCGGACACTCATGTGTTGCATCCGTCTTTGTATGTTGTCTGTATAAGACCGAACACTAATGCAATGCTCACACACCTAGCTACCCATGCCACACACACGGCCCAGTCTCTAACTAGCCAGATGTGTTGTTCCTCAGGTCCAGCTCCAACCAAAGAGGACAAGGAGCTGCTCCGACAGAAAGAACTGAAACAGATGAAGGTTAAATATGGCCTGAAGGTAAGTGACTGGTTCTCCACCACCACTACAACTTCATCTGTTGTCCCCGTCTGCTGTTTTATTACTGCTCAATAAGGTCCATTGGTAATCCTTTGTTGGAAATGTCCTTGTCAATCAGATCTCCACCTAGCTTCTCTGTGTATACAAAGATGTTATCTGACAGAAGTTTTCATCCAATTAAACTGTTCTGTTTTTGCTCAAGCAAGTCTTGTTGAAATGTAAGTTACTAGAGACTGAGCAGTCCCATAGTTTACCTTCTTTCCTTGTCGCTAACAGCAGTGAGTATATTACTTTGTTTAGTAAGTGTCTCCTTTGTCTCCCTCTGTTCCAACAGAGCGCTGAGTATGAGGAGGATAAAGCCCTGAGGAACCCCAGGTATGTGGACCGGGCCGAGTCTCGCCGTCAGACGGTGGGCAGCGAGGGAGTCTTTCAACGGGATGACGCACCCGCCTCTGTACACGTGTAGGTAGCCATCTGATTGGTTGAGTCATTGCAAGTGTGTATGTGCCACGTATGCACATGTATGTAGTAAGAACTAGTGGTTCCCACGTCCTAGACTGATCTGAAGTTGTCTTGTCTCGATTTTGTACTTGTTTCCCTCCTTGTCCAGTGAGATCAGTGAAGTCAACAAGGGAAGGAAGATGTTGGAGAAGATGGGCTGGAAGAAAGGAGAAGGCCTGGGCAAAGATGGAGCTGGAATGAAAGACCCGGTAATCTTAACATTTCCCCCTTTCTGTTTGAGTTCTCCTAGTATTCCCAGTGTTCAGAGATGGGAGTTTTTCTGTAGTATTTAACTAGGGATTAATGAATAGTTATAGTTTTAAGTTGACCGAACTTCACACCAGTATACTCCACCTGTTGTGATTTCATCCCAGTTCTTTCTCACTTTGCTCACACATCTGATCTGATATTTCCTACCATTCTGGTTTTCCCGTAGATCCAGTTGAAGGTCCGGAAGTCCCAGTCAGGCTTTGGGGCAGGAGCTGTTGTGTCGGTGGACGAGGCTGGGACTCTGAGTAGGACCAAGACCCAGAGGAACTGGGAGAAGGCCAGGGAGCGGTTTAATGACACATGCCAGACAGAGACACCCACAGTAAAGAAGGAGCAGAGCCCAGCACCCAAACCCTGGGTTAAAGGAGAAGTGGCTGAGTGACATCCAATGTTTCTAGTCTATATCTCAGAAAGGCCAGTCACCCTATCCACCATGGAGAAGTGGGTAATTGACTGCAGACAGACACACAGGGTGGTCTAATTGCATTATCTTTACTGACTGAATCCACTTCTTGGAATGAGGGTGGAGTGAGTATGGTGCTGGTACTCAGATTTTATTCCAACCGCAATAAAGTGGCATAGCGCCATCTGTCCAGTCATTCAGAACTGTGCAGTGTGAACATTAAATGTGTGGGTTTTTTATTTTATATTTATTTAACTAGGCAAGTCAGTTAAGAACAAATTCTTATTTTCAATGACTGCCTAGGAACGGTGGGCTTAAGTACGCAGAACGACAGCTGTTTACCTTGTCAGCTCGGGGATTCAATCTAGCAACCTTTCGATTACTAGTCCAACTCAAACCACTAGGCTACCTGCTGCCCAAGAGAGGGATGGCGCAGAAGCAGAATTGGGTTCTGCATAATTTAATATGCTAAAGAACCTTGTTCCTGCAAATGTGTGACATGTCTTACTCTTGAAGAAAAACGAATGTAAAGCAACAGTTTTTTGAGCAGCCTGTGATATCCACCGAGACTGTACAATCATACTTAAAATGTTGTTTTGATTTTGTCTGCAGTACAAAAGGTAATTATTTTAGGCCTTTATTTAATTTGACATTACATTAAACAAAGAAAGTGAATCAACTCCTTATTTCAGGAGGTGAAGAGCATGCTAGCTAGATAGCTAATATAAAACGCACGTGCACTTTTCCATGGCCATAACAAGCACCAACTTCAAATCCGGCGGCACTAGGACTGCATGGACATACTTCGGTTGCACGCCTAGAAGCGGACCCGAAAAAGTTCCTCTGAAGTCTAACTGACTTCAAAATCGGTCATTTCTCCGGTCCCTGGCCATCCATTCCTCAACTCGATGGAGACAACGACCGAGAACCGCGGATGCAGTTTCGCGCTTTTCTAGACCGAAATTAATAATCTCAAAGTTTTACCACTCGCAAAGGACATAACCCAGGTTCAAGAAATGAGTCGGATTTCGACAGTAGAAAGTGAATTATCCAATGGACCGCAAAAGGTAAGGCAATTTGAGTTATTAATGAGGAAGAGAACACTGTAGTACAAGTACACTATTCCAACACTACAATTTGATTAGGCCATTTTTATCATGCGATTTCAATCCATGACTAGGGATTTTTATACAGGCCTATCACGAATTGCCCTTGATAAGAAACTGCTGATATGACCTAGACATTAATTTGGTGAGTTTACGTATAGTATTTTATCTACTGTTATTTAGCCTATTTACTATAGGCATCCATATGCATAATTTACTTAGACAAGCTCTATATGACTAGACTGACGAATTCATCTGTCATGATGGGAAGAATTGTTCCCCTTGGCCTGATTTGGTGTTATACACTGTAGCCTATGAGAAGAGCTTTGCAGGAGATTGCAGTTTAACTAATTATTGGGGCAGAGTGGACCCTTAGGCTCAGGTTATAGGGTGGCTTGAAGTTAAATGCCCCCCAGGGTTAAACGCCGCCCTCCTGTAATTCTCACAGAAACCACTTTGTCACCAAAGAAAATGCTCAACAAAAAAATGTAATCTGTCTCAACTCTTTAAATCAGTACAACAAAACGACTGTGCTACATTGATCTAATATACAGTACCAGTCAAAAGTTTGGACACACCTACTCATTCAAGGATAATCAACACTATGAAATAACACATATGGAATCATGTAGTAACCAAAAAAAGTTTCTTCAAGTGCAGTCGCAAAAACCATCAAGTGCTATGATGAAACTGACTCTCATGAGGACCGTCATAGGAATGGTTGACCCAGAATTACCTCTGCTACTGAAGATAAGTTCATTCGAGTTACCAGCCTCAGAAATTGCAGCCCAAATAAAAGCTTCACAGAGTTCAAGTAACAGACATCTCAACATCAACTGTTCAGATGACACTGTGTGAATCAGGCCTTCATGGTCAAATTGCTGCAAAGAAGCCACTACTAAAGGACACCAATAAGAAGAAGAGACTTGCTTGTACCAAGAAACACGAGCAATCGACATTAGATCGGTGGAAATTTGTCCTTTGGTCTGGAGTCCAAATTGGAGATTTTTGGTTCCTACCGCCGTGTCTTTGTGAGATGCAGTGTGGGTGAACGGATGATCTCTGCATGTGTATTTCCCACCGTAAAGCATTGAGAAAGAAGTGTTATGGTGTGGGGGTAATTTGCTGGTGACACTGACACTGAATTATTTAGACTTCAAGGCACACTTAACCAGCATTGCTACCACACCATTCTGCAGTGATACGCCATCCCATGTGGTTTGCGCTTAGTGGGACTATCATTTCTTTTTCAACAAGACAATGACCCAAAACACCTCCAAGAAGGGGAAGTGATAGAGTGCTGCATTAGATGACCTGGCCTCCACAATCCCCCAACCTCAACCAAATTGAGATGGTTTGGGATGAGTCGTACCGCAGAGTGAAGGAAAAGCAGCCAACAAGTGCTCAGCATATGTGGGAACTCCTTCAAGACTGTTGGAAAAGCATTCCAGGTGAAGCTGGTTGAGAGAATTCCAAGAGTGTGCAAAGCTGTCATCAAGGCAAAGGGTGACTATTTGAAGAATCTCAAATATAAAATATATTTGGATTTGTTTAACACTGTTTTGTTTATTCACAGTTTTGATGTCTTCACCATTATTCTACAATGTAGAAAATTGTAAAAAATTAAGAAAAACTCTTGAATGAGTAGGTGTTCTAAAACTATTGACTGGTAGTGTATATAATCTAATGAAGTTGGATCTATAACCTTTTTTTCTACATAAACCAGTATGGGAGTCTAAAGATAAATAGTCAACTTTATTAGAAATAAATTGTAATCACTTTTTAATAAAATAGTAACATTTAAAGTGAGTATGTTTGGGGCAAAATGCCCCAGGTCAATCAATGCAAGTCATTGGATCAAATAATCTATATGTAACTTCTTTGAGTTACACAATTTTGAAATACTTTAGGATGATTTGGACAGGAAAATATATTAATCGTGAGATGTGCAATGTCATTCTATTCCGATGTTTGATTGATTTAAAATAAAATACTAAGACTTTACTCAAATTACTCAAAAATGCCACAATAAAACATATATAATGGATTTTGACACACTAATCTTCAGGGGGCATTTTGCCCATATAGGGGGGTGTTTTTAAAGCTTTTTAAAGTTTTTGTTTTTATTGAATAACAAAAAAACAAAATATTCTGCCCTCTTATTTCCCTTCAAAATGTGTTTGTATAAGGATAGCCAGATGCACATATCTAAATCTTATCAAATGTAGCTATTTTCTATCAGAAAATAGACATTTCTCTTAAGGGGGTTGTTTTCCCACCAACTTATCCTATGGTTGTATCATAATAAGGACATATTTTATGGTCTTTATGGGTGGATGTAACCCCACTGTTACACTTTATAATCTGGATATAATCAGATCATATGACACTATTGGCTTCTAATCAGATTAAGGGTATCATGCAGTGTATAGTGTTTCCCCACTGTGCCAAGAATTTGATTGTTTTGTCCTTGGTATTGTTTGATTTACAGTAGGTCTAAGCTAGTTGCCAGACAATAGGCACTTCTTGGCTCAAAAACAGCAGAGTTGTTTCCTTTCTCTTTCTCTTTCCCTCTTTGAAAGACTCTCTCAAGTCCCTGAACACAAATCAAGTGTGCAAGATGTCGCCAGAGGGGATGGCTGCCGTCTTTCGGCTCTTAACCAACCATGCTATTTTGTTTGTTTTTTTCGCCTTGTTTGTAACTTGTTTTGTACATAATGTTGCTGCTACCGTCTCTCATGACCGAAAGAGCTTCTGGACATCAGAACTGTGATTACTCACCTCTGATTAGACAAATAATGTTTTTCCATGAGTCATACGGGAAGGAGATACTAAAGACACCTGACCACTCCCAGATCCTCGGCATTCACTGTAGAAGGAAACAGAGATTTCGCTGAAAAATATCAGGGTACCATGTGAGGATCAGGCGACGAGTGTCTAATCTGCCTTTGCCTTCTGTCCTGCTAGCTAACGTTTAATCGCTGGAAAACAAATGGGATGAACTGAAAGCTCATATATCCTACCAACTGGACATTAAAAACTGAAATATCTTATGTTTCACCGATTCGTGGCTGAACGATGACATTAAGAACATACAGCTGGCGGGATATACACTCTATCAGCAGGATAGAACAGAAGTCTCTGGTAAGACATGGGGTGGAGGCCTATGCATACAATTAAACAACAGCTGGTGCACGATATCTAAGGAAGTTTCAAGGTTTTTCTCGCCTGAAGTAGAGTATCTCATGATAAGCTGTAGACCACACTATCTACCTAGAGAGTTTTCATCTATTTTTCGTAGCTGTCTACACACCACCACAGACCGATCCTGACACTAAAACCACACTCAATGAGCTGTATACTGCCATAAGCAAACAGGAAAACGCTCATCCAGAGGCGGCGCTCCTAGTGGCCGGGGACTTTAAAGCAGGGAAACTTAAATCAGTTTTACATAATTTTTATCAGCATGTTAAATGTGCAACCAGAGGGAAAATAATTCTAGACCACCTTTACACACAGAGACGCATACAAAGCTCTCCCTCGACCCTCCATTAGGCAAATGTGACCATAATTCTATCCTCCTGATTCCTGCTTACAAGCAAAGATTAAAGCAGGAAGCACCAGTGACTCGGTCTATAAAAAAGTGGTCAGATGAAGCAGATGCTAAGATACAGGACTGCTTTGCTAGCACATACTGGATGGAATATGTTCTGAGATTCCTCCGATGGCATTGAGGAGTACACCACATCAGTCACTGGCTTCATCAATAAGTGCATTGATGACATTGTCCCCACAGTGACTGGACGTACATAGTCCAACCAGAAGCCATAGATTACAGGCAACATTTGCACTGAGCTAAAGGGGAGAGCTGCCGCTTTCAAAGAGCGGGACTCTAACCCGGAAGCTTATAAGAAATCCCGCTATGCCCTCCGACGAACCATCAAACAGGCAAAGCGTCAATACAGGACTAAGATCAAATTGTACTACACTGGCTACGACGTGGTAGGGCTTGCAAAACATTACAGACTACAAAGGGAAGCACAGCCGAGAGCTGCCCAGTGACACGAGCCTACCAGACGTGCTAAATAACTTCTACGCTCGCTTCGAGGCAAGTAACACTGAAACATGCATGAGAGCATCAGCTGTTCCGGACGACTGTATGATCATGCTCTCCATAGCCGATGTGAGTAAGACCTTTAAACAGGTCAACATTCACAAGACCGGAGGACCAGACGGATTACCAGAACGTGTACTCCGGGCATGCGCTGACCAACTGGCAAGTGTCTTTACTGACATTTCAACCTCTCCCTGTCTGAGTCTATAATACCAACATGGTTCAAGCAAACCACCATAGTCCCTGTGTCCAAGAACACTAAGGTAACCTGCTTAAATGACTACCGACATGTAGCACTCACGTCTGTAGCCATGAAGTGCTTTGAAAAGCTGGTATTGGCTCACATCAACACCATTATCCCAGAAACCCTAGACCCACTCTAATTTGCAGACCGAACCAACAGATCCACAAATGATGCAATCTCTATTGCACTCCACACTGCCCTTTCACACCTGGAGGAACACCTATGTGAGAATGCTATTCATTGACTACAGCTCAGCGTTCAACATCATAGTGCCCTCAAAGCTCATCACTAAGCTAAGGACCCTGGGACTAAACACCTGGACTTCCATGACGGGCTGTCCCCAGGTGGTAAGGGTAGGTAACAACACAGCCGCCACGCTGATCCTCAACACAGGCGCCCCTCAGGGATCCGTGCTCAGTCCCCTCCTGTACTCCCTGTTCACTCATGACTGCACGGCCAGACACGACTCCAACACCATCCTTAAGTTGGCTGAAGACACAACAGTGGTTGGCCTGATCACCGACAATGATGAGACAGCCTATAGGGAGGAGTACAAAGACCTGGCCATGTGGTGCAAGGACAACAACCTCTCCCTCAATGTAATCAAGACGAAGAAAATTATTGTGGACTACAGGAAAAGGAGGGCCGAGCACACCCAGACTATTTGCATTGCCCCCCCCTTCTACGCTGCTGCTACTCTCTGTTATTATCTATGCATAGTCACTTTAATAACTCTACCTACATGTACATATTGCCTCAATTACCTCGACACCGGTGCCCCCACCCATTGACTCTGTACTGGTACCCCCTGTATATAGCCCCTCTATAATTATTTAGGTATTTTTTTTAAACTGCATTGTTGGTTAAGGGCTTGTAAGTAAGCAATTCACTGTAAGGTCTTCCTTCACCTGTTGTATTCAGCGCATAATATCAAATTTATCATAAATACAGTGTAGCCAATGTTAATACAGTCTCAATGTCAACAGTCAAGAGGCAACTCCGGGATGCTGGCCTTCTAGTCGGAGTTGCACAGAAAAAGCCATATGTTAGACTGGCCAATAAAAAGAAAAGATTAAGATGGCCAAAAGAACACAGACACTGGACAGAGGAACTCTGCCTTTCCTCTGTCCTAGAAGGCCAGTATCCCGGAGTCGCCTCTTCACTGTTGACGTTGAGACTGGTGTTTTGCGGGTACTATTTAATGAAGCTGCCAGTTGAGGACTTGTGAGGCGTCTGTTTCTCAAACTAGACATTCTAATATACTTGTCCTCTTGTTCAGTTGTGCACCGGGGTCTCCCACTCCTCTTTCTATTCTGGTTAAAGCCAGTTTGCACTGTTCTGTGAACGGAGTAGTACACATGTTTGTACGAGATCTTCCATTTCTTGGCAATTTCTTGCATGGAATAGCCTTCATTTCTCAGAACAAGAATAGACTGACGAGTTTCAGAAGAAAGGTCTTTGTTTCTGGCCATTTTGAGCCTGCAATCGAGCCCACAAGTGCTGATGCTCCAGATACTCAACTAGTCTAAAGAGGGCCAATTGTATTGCTTCTCTAATCAGAACAACCATTTTCAGCTGTGCTAACATAATTGCAAAAGGTTTTCTAATGATCAATTAGCCTTTTAAAATGATTCACTTGGATTAGCTAACAACGTGCCATTGGAACACAGGAGTGATGGTTGCTGATAATGGGCCTCTGAATGCCTATGTAGATATTCCATTAAACATCCAACGTTTCCAGCTACCGTAGTCATTTCATCAACTCGCACACTATGTCCTTCTCATCAGAGTGCTGCAGGTTGTGTGTGTGTGTGTGTGTGTGTGTGTCTTGACCAATCAGATTCACGGAAATCACAGGTCGCCCAGGTCGGCATGTCTGTAGAGAGCAGAGCACGCTCGCCACTTTGCTCTGATATTCTTTTAGCAAACGGGAAAAGAACTCACTCCGGACAGACAAAGAAAAAACTCTTTACAGAAAGACATGTTGTATCAGTCTGATCAACTGTAGAACTAGCCTCTATGCGTCCTGTCCCATCTGGCTACGGAAACCAAGCGGTAACGTTATGTATTTATAGCCAATTTGTTTCTTTTAAGAGAAAATGTGAATGTGATCAAATTTGGTGTATATTCAAACTTCGGTTGGCTAGGCTACCTAGGACTTTTTGAATCAAAATAATTGACTGGAATTCATCAAATCAACAAATAGTGATGACATGGGCTAGACCAGGGCTCTCCGACCCTGTTCCTGGAGAGCAACCGTCCTGTAGGTTTTCACTCCCACCCTTTTCCTGGAGAGCTACCCTCTGGTAGGTTTTCATTCCAACACTGTTCCTGGAGAGCTACCGTCCTGTGGCTTTTCATTCCAACCCTGTTCCTGGAGAGCTACTGTCCTGTAGGTTTTCCTTCCAACCTTGTTCCTGGAGAGCTACCGTCCTGTAGGTTTTCACTCCAACCCTGTTCCTGGAGAGCTACCCTCCTGTAGGTTTTCATTCCAACCCTAATCTAGTGCAGCTGATTCTAATAATTAGCTGGTTGATCAGGTTAGTTACAACTGGGGTTGGAGCAAAAACCTCCAGGAGGGTAGCTCACCAGGAACAGCGTTGGAGAACCCTGGGCTAGACTGTGTTAATGTGCCGGTAACTTTTTAATTATATATGTTCTGTATACAGCCTACACAGGGCTGGAATTTAAGGATTTTGGTCACTGGCCGTTTCTAATACTGGGCCTTATGATGCAACCCTGCATAAAGCAAGCTCAGCCCTGTTAGTTATATTGTCTTCTATTGTCTTGTCAGTGTAACATAAGCCCCCCCCCCCCCCCTGTTAGTCTAGTTTTATATGAACAAATACAAGGTTGCTGCAGTTTGACAGGGTTTTCATCCTCTCTATAGGGCCAGGAATTTTTCCAGGAGTTGAAAACTATGTTACCTGAGTTGAAAAACCCTGTTCTCATCATAACACATATAAAACCCTTTTGCAACTGATGAATCAATATGTCATACCCTACACAGAGATTGACTTTAAAGTCTGAAAGGCACTTACCCATCGGCCAAGTCAGCAGTATTTTTGGGTTGGCCGAAGATTATGGTCACTTGCCCGAAAATTTGAAAATATTTGTTTACATGCAGAAATGCCATAACTTTTCGGTCGCATAATTAAACAGGGAGGAAGCAGACAAACAGTTTTACTGGCCTGCTACATTGGACGCATAACTTTTGCAGAGTGGGATATTCCAATTAATTTCAACAAAACCTGGCCGCTACCTTGTTACCTACATACGGGGGAAGTTAACGTAGCTAGGCGACGGAGCAATAGGATAAGGTGTACTGCACTCTGTTCGCCCTGACCAAAAGTTACACTTCCAGTGTAGCAATTATTTTGCGACGCACCTACTGGGATTCTTTGCAGTTTGGTTGTTTTCAGTTTGAAAAAATCTCCTGCTTAATGGGACAACCACAGAGCAGGCTCAACTTGCCAGGTTGCCATAAATGCCTTAAATCTTTTACTTAAACAATGGGGATGAACCAGAAAGATTAGTTTTAGGCTTCACCTACTAGAATGTCTTACAAACACTTCATTTTAACAATGTAACACTACAACTAGTGGCAACTGAGCTGCCAACAACATTAAGGAGACAAAATCTTAACTTTGCTTGAGTTTTGAATACATGGGTGTAAGGGGTTATGAGACAGATTTAAGGTGTACTGAAACATTCATCCTAAGGTGTTCTGAAACAGGACATCGTGTGTCGTAACACCACTTGATCAAGAGTCGTGCAACACCTTGCAGAAGACTGGGAGCCCTACCGGAAAAGTTGAAAACACTATTATGGTGTTTCCAGTCCTGTTTCATGTAGTTAGATCCCTTCTCTTTTGGTGCCATTTCCTCTCTCTAAAGCTCCTAAACACTTTGCTGTTCACATCCTGTCTAGTGTAAAATAACAACCCTTCTTCTGGAGCTTCCAAATATTGTAGATGTGAGTCCCTCTTTTTGTTATTCTTATGGTGTGCTGATAAACTCCTCATTGGGAATTCCAAAAGGTCAAATGTACAGTATTATGCTCAAACAAAATATAAGCGAAAATATAGTTTTGTGAAAATACTAATTATGAAGATTGTCCAGGATAATAATTCATGAGTACAATATTACCTTTTCAAGACATGATTGTGAAGCTTCAGATGCGTTATCCTTTTTTTGCAAATTATTAAATGACAACAAAACATTAACAGGTGTTTCACTTTTTTTACAATGATAAAGGCAGTTCAAAGATCTGTAAGGTATTTGTTATTCTTCTAAATCTACGGAAATATGGCATTTTATTTCACATTATCAAAAAAGGACAGGCAATGACTGCTAACGTTATCTGTAGCACTTATACGAACTTGTACATGGCAGTGTTGGGCCAGTAACCGAAAGGTTGCTGGATTGAATCCCCGAGCTGACAAGGTAAAAATCTGTTGTTCTGCCCCCGAACAAGGCAGTTAACCCACTGTTTCCCTGTAGGTACGAATTTGTTCTTAACTGACTTGCCTAGTTAAATATATACAAAACTTCAGGGTTCAATGCAATCCACCAGTTATCCATCATGCTAATGTCTCTGACCTGAGTCAAATAAAATGTTCATCATCACATGCTTTGTAAACAACAGGTGGGGACAAACAGTGAAATGCTTACTTACACGGATGCCAAATAATGTCTCGACCCCAAAAAGTGTCACCCTCTGCGTCATAATGGGATTCGATAAACTGTTAGCGTCCGATGCTATATCAACGTGAGAACATTTGATGGTTTAGTGCAGTGTTATAATAGGGAGATATGTACTTTTCAACACTTTTGGAAGGTATAGCCTACCTCAAGCTGATCCCTCTCCGACTCAGAGCACAGAAAATCAGACTGATCCAAATTCACTGGTTCTGGTGGGCGGGATACCTCCTTGGGGGCTTGGCCATTCGAAGGTCCTAAAGTCATTTGGAGAGGTAAATTGAAGAGGTACATTTTTATAAGCTCAGCATAACTTTATAAGCTCAGCATAACAGTTCTTGCTTTCTCAAATGCCAACCAAAGCTTAACAGACTTTGTCTATTGAGCTTCATTGAAGTGTAGGGCGTCGGTGCTTTCAGTGGTCGACCGTCCAACTGCTCCAACTGGAGAAGATTGTGGCTTCCACCGAGGTAACCCTAGGAAGACAGAACAATATCAGTGTTAGGGAAACTAAAACTAGCTTCAGGTTATTTTGTGTGAAAATGCAAATAGTTATTATATGAGATTTTTTAGATTCATCTTAACAGATGGTGACCCCAGCTAGGAGCAGAGCGGTGTCCTAGGTCTCGTCTTCCTTTCGTCCTTCTTGCAAACCAAGTCATTTGCCCGGGTGTCGTAGCACATGGTCCCCTTCGTGATTCTGCTCCGGTAGTTCTCCTTCTGTTTCTCCTGCGCCTTGTCAATGTTCAGTCTCAACTTGATTGATAACAGGAATGAATGCAATTACATTTCATATTACAAATACATTTCTTAAATATCTCTGGGAGGGCCAGAAAATAAATTAAGAGCGGACAATAATTTTTACCTGGTCAAAAACCTCCACATCCTTCTCAGTCCATGTCTCAACTTCCACCACATCAGGTGGGGTTTCCGTGATCTGAAAGTACGTTATATATTAATATCAATAGACAAACACCACTAAGTCAATCTTGGATGAACTGTGGGTTGAAGATGTCCATCATCGCCTTGGAGGTGGCCTCGCCAGTCTCGTCCTTGATGGGTATCATACAAAACAAAAATCTATTTTTCGTTCCAAGCACCCTTTTAATGGGTTACAGAAGGGAATTTAGAGTTAAGCACGTAGTCTTCATTTACTGACCTTAATGGGTATTGCCTCCACCCATTTGGTAAAGTGATCAGTCGCCATCAGAAACCAGCTGTTGCTTTTCCTGGATTTCGTGAAGGGTCCGATGAGGTCCACCCCTAACATTCAAAGTGATCCGATGAGGTCCACCCCTAACATTCAAAGTGGTCCGATGAGGTCCACCCCTAACATTCAAAGTGATCCGATGAGGTCCACCCCTAACATTCAAAGTGGTCCGATGAGGTCCACCCCTAACATTCAAAGTGGTCCGATGAGGTCCACCGCTAACATTCAAAGTGGTCCGATGAGGTCCACCGCTAACATTCAAAGTGGTCCGATGAGGTCCACCCCTAACATTCAAAGTGGTCCGATGAGGTCCACCGCTAACATTCAAAGTGGTCCGATGAGGTCTACCCCTAACATTCAAAGTGGTCCGATGAGGTCCACCCCTAACATTCAAAGTGGTCCGATGAGGTCCACCCCAAACATTTAAAGTGTTCGAGAGAAGACTACTTTATTCTTACCCGTATCTGTGTCATACAGAATACAGATTTTCATATTTGTAAGAATACTGACACACAATCTATAATATTGAACTCTGCTGTAGTCAAGTAAAGCAAACATTGCAAAATAACTTTCTCAGTTTCCCTCTCTCCATCTTTCACCATTTCTTCCTCTCCCCCTGTCTCTGTCTGTCTAGCGAAGACACCTAGTTAAGGGCATTTGGAAATCCCATTATTTCTTATACTTATCCATTTGATTGATCATGATTAATTTATAGCTAGATACCTCAATATGACAGACAACTACATCACTGGAGGCTGCTGAGGGGAGGACGGCTCATAATAATGGCTGGAATGGATTCGATGGAAAGGTATCAACCACATGGAAACCACGTGTTTGATTCCAGACATTATGAGCCATTTATGCTATAACCATTGGCATTTCAAAATCATTGGATTGTATGAGAGACAGTCTGTCAAAACATGAAATTAAATCAATGTGTCACGCCCTGACCATAGAGAGCCCTTGGATTCTCTATAGTGGTTTCGGTCAGGGTGTGACTAGGGGGGTGTTCTAGAATGTGTATTTCTATGTTGGTGGTTTTGTATGGTTCCCAATTAGAAGCAGCTGGTAATCGTTGCCCCTAATTGGGGATCATATTTAGGAAGCCCTATCTCCCACCTGCTTTGTGGGATATTGTGTTAGGGCACTATGACTTCACGGTCTTTGTAAGTGGTGTTTCTAGTTTGACTTTGTAATAAAAAGATGTGGAACTCAATGCACGCTCTTGGTCCGCTCATTTTGAAGAACGTGACACAAAGTTTAATGGTCAAGTACACCGTTTTGTTTTGATGCTACCTTACATCCACTGTTTTTACAAGACAACCCCCCCCCCCCACCAATATTCAGATTGAAAAAGTAATTTTAAATCAAATCAAATTGTATGTCACGAATACAACAGGTGTAAGTTCGACTTTAAATTCATTCCCCATAGCCAGCAACTTTCTTAGTGCAAAGGTTTCATGTTCAGATCTCATCACGGACAACTTTAGCATTTTAGCTAACTTTGCAACTACTTACTTACTTACTGCGCCGAATACAACAGGTGTAGGTAGACCTTACCGTGAAATGCTAACTTACAAGCCGTTAACCAACAATGCAGTTCAATAAATAAAGTTTCGAAAATATAAACTAAAGTATAAAATAATTAGTATTTCAGAGTACTTCCATTCTGGTTTGAAATACAGTCAGTGTATTTTAACACTTACATTGGGTTTATATTCAAAGACCAGATCTCAGTGTATGTGTACTACTTAGCATGGCTATACTATTTTAACAGTGTACAGTTTTGTTGGTTTCAGTCAAACTCACCTGGGGCAACTTTAGAGCAGGCTCAACTCACCTGACAGTGCTCAGTGCAATTGCCCCAGGCAATAGGGCAACCCTTAAGGTCCCTGTTACAACTAGGTTCCAGAGTTTTACCAGGTTACCATTAGGATGCCACCTCTGAGATGTGTGTGATGTCTGACGTGTGTGCGGACTATGCACACACACACAAGCACAATCTCTTACAACCATATCTCTCTATTTTTCTGTCTCTGTCTCTCTCTCGCATACACACGCACACACCGTTTTTTAAACAAATGATTTGTCTATCGTCTCTTTTCTGTATTTGTATAATTGCAGTGGCACGTGAAATAGCGAAATTGATGAATAGCCTCCTAGATAGTCAGATAATAGATAATGTCTCTAGTTGACATATAGGCTCACTCTTCAAATTTGGAAATTATTTGGATCCATTCACACCGCCAGGAAATGTGAGGAGGAACCTGCTGACCAGTGGTGACCAACTGCGACGAGCCCTGGATTGGATGACAGCAGCCTACGATGATGTGTAGATGAGAGAGAGAGACCTCAGACAATAAAATGCAATGGCCAAATGAAGAGGAAATGAGCCAGTGTGATCCAGCGATTTCACGCGGCGTTTTTTTTTATCCAATCAATATGATGATGAAAAGGATAAGGAGAAGAATAGCGTCTTTGTTACGACACCAACATAAGGATAGCCTGATGGTTGCAAATGGTTACGTTCGCACAGCCTGAGCTATATAAGCTAGAGAAGATCATATCATTAATCGACATTGCGAGCCATGAAATGACATAACGTCTAGGCCTGTATGCTGTAATACATAATAACGTCAATGATGATCATTTTTCACTAAAAGGACTGGATTTGAAAGCTGCAGCACTAGGGAATATCACAGCGGAAATTACATTCAACTCAAAATAACGGATGGAGGAGCGCATGCATGAATTAACGGAGCGGAGAAACTCAGCGGCGATATTAAAGAGATGAAACACCTTTCGTTCTCTCTTTATGTACTCAACCAGTCCGCGGGGGAGAGGTGAGAGACAACCAGGAGCAGCCGATGATCGGAGAGAACAGCGGCCACAGCGCAGCGGCAGGCATCCGGGACAGTGATAACTCAGAGAGAGCGCTGTTTACTGTCATCTGAGATCTGGCTCCGGACCAGCGGTGAGGCATGGGCTGCGCTCCCAGCATCCACGTCTCCCAGAGCGGCGTGATCTACTGCCGAGACTCGGACGAGTCCAACTCTCCGCACCAGACCACCACTATATCCCAGGGCACCGCGGCCACCCTCCATGGGCTGTTCATCAAGACGGACGCGGCCGACACCATCCCCTCGGTAATCACTTACCAGACCAGGCAGTCCCGGAACAAATCTCACGGAGAGAGGAGAGAGAACAGCGGGGGACACATCTGCATCGAAGCCGAGACACAGACCAGTCACACCATTGGCAAGGTAGATAGGGGTTTGCTTTTTCACAATCACAAGGAATGAATCAAGATATTCAGAAGGCCATTATATTCTAGTGTCTTATCAAGTATCTGCTTTAAAACCAATTATACACGAATCTCATTCTGTCTTGCATGGGGGATAGCTAGTCTGATATCATTCATGAATAATGTGATTGTTTGTTTTGTGTTCATGGAATTTATTATGATTGTTTGTGATCCATCAGCGTGTTGAGGTAGAAAGATATAAATAGCGTGCGTTGGTTTGGGGCATAGCCCAGACATATCCTAGGAAGCTGGAAGGATTAATCATGCATTCATAGAAGATTGTGATGGAAGTTCTGGTGTCATAAACACAACTTTTTTTTTTTGAAGGGTTGGGGTTAGGGTGAGTGAGTGAGTGAGTGGGTGAGTGGGTGAGTGGGTGAGTGAGTGAGTGAGTGAGTGAGTGAGTGAGTGAGTGAGTGAGTGAGTGAGTGAGTGAGTGAGTGAGTGAGAGTAGCACCATGGTGAAAGTGTAGTCCAGATAATGAACTTTATAATTTAACTGATTGTTCAAAAATAGTTTAGTGACACTTGAACCATCTGGGTCTCAGTCATGTATCATAAAGCACTTTGGGTTGCTGATAAGTACTATGTACACATGTACAAATGTATAGGTGTACATGCAGTGTACAACCAGGCTAATTGATAAAAATAAAAAATATATATTTTTACCTTTTATTTAACTAGGCAAGAACAACAACAGGTTAAGAACAAATTCTTATTTTCAATGACAGCCTAGGAACAAGGGGCAGAATGACAGATTTGTACCTTGTCAGCTCGGGGATTTGAACTTGCAACCTTCCAGTTACTCGTCCAACGCTCTAACCACTAGGCTACCCTGCTGCCCCAGCTTATTTTTTGAAGGGTTGGGATTAGGGTGAATCAGACTGACCGATTCATTGACTGACTGACTAACAGACTGATATTGCTCATCTCTAATGTCATCAGTTTGAGACAGTGCTATGTAGGCCATATGACAGAGTGGTCACAAACCTCACACAGTAACATCCCACTATGGCCAAAAAACTTAATGGCCTTTATATAACTGTATCATGAGTTGAGGAGAGATGAGGGAGAGGGATAGAGATGTAAGAATGTCGTCTATCTTCCTCTCTCTTTCTTTCTCTCTCTCTCTCTCTCTCGCTCTCTCACTCTCTTCCTCTCTCTCACACTCTCTCTCTCTCTCTCTCACACTCTCTCTCTTCCTCTCTCTCTTCCTCTCTGTCTCGCTCTCGCTCGCTCTCTCTTTCTTGATCTCTCTCTCTCTGTCTTCTTGGGATGAGAAGGTATCATTGATGCTATTGGTCACCAAAACCCGGCTGTGTGTCTGTGTCTTGTTGTGTTGCTACAGTGGTTGTTTACCCAGGCGGACAGGGCAGAGCAGGGTTGTGATGTGAACAGTGTGAACAGTCACATGTGAGAGGGCTGATCATGTTGCCCTGTACTCTGTATATTCTCTCCTCCAGGGCTTCTCACACAGCCTGTGTCGTCAGGCCATCTGGCAGAGTATTTTTTGTTACAGGCCAGCACTAACAAACCTAATTCAAATAATCGAGGTCACAACGGAAAACGCTGATTAGTTGATTTTTTTTAACAGGTGTTGTAGCTTGTGTGTGTGTACACGGTGTGTAACACATTTTTGTTTACTTTTCTTAATATCTGCATAAGTAATGACTCTTGGTATTTTGGGTCATGACCTCTGTCTCAAGTACAACATATCACTAACACAAACCCTCCATAGAACTCAGCTAGATCCCCATCACTTTCCCAACCATCTCGTTACCTTTTTCATGAATTATGTTTTTTTTCTAAATTACTTGTCTTTTTTGTTGTTGCTTTAAAGATTCTTTATGTAATGAATAGCGCTATATAAGTTGAATCAATAATTCTGTAGTATTATTAATTCAAGAGGCTTTGCAATCAGAACATGTTCCACCAAATAAGAAACTGTTAGAGAGAGGCCAAATCAACATTGTAATCATTCTAGTGTGGACATAGTTGTCATTGTCCACAGGTCAGACTCAGAGGCGTGTCATATGCATCTCAATGTAGAAGAAGACAAAGAGATTCTTCTGCACACACGCACGCACACACACACACACACACACACACACACACACACACACACACACACACACACACACACACACACACACACACACAGAGCCACTCCACTTGAAGTGATTCCAGTTTTAGCTTAGGAAAGCATGGCGAGTGCCCTTTGTCTCAGCAATTAATCAGACAAGTAGGACCTGTATTCTGTGTGACAGACAGACAGACAGACAAGGAGGAGAGAATTAAAAGGCTGACACTGGATAGAGAGAGAAAGAGAGGGAAAAGAGGCAGACTATTCAGAGAGAAATGTATGTGTGATATATGATGTATGTGTCTGTGCTTCTAAAGAGCTCTTGTACTACAAATGTTCTAATTCCAACCTCAAAATGCATGTTTATCATTATCATCCAAACCACTCATTATTTACACACTGCCATGAGTATCGTCATCATCTCTGATTGTGTAGCCCCACACACACGCACACGCACACGCACACGCGCGCACACGCACACACACACACACACACACACACACACACACACACACACACACACACACACACACACACACACACACACAGAGCCACTCCACTTGAAGTGATTCCAGTTTTAGCTTAGGAAAGCATGGCGAGTGCCCTTTGTCTCAGCAATTAATCAGACAAGTAGGACCTGTATTCTGTGTGACAGACAGACAGACAGACAAGGAGGAGAGAATTAAAAGGCTGACACTGGATAGAGAGAGAAAGAGAAGGAAAAGAGGCAGACTATTCAGAGAGAAATGTATGTGTGATATATGATGTATGTGTCTGTGCTTCTAAAGAGCTCTTGTACTACAAATGTTCTAATTCCAACCTCAAAATGCATGTTTATCATTATCATCCATACCACTCATTATTTATTCACACTGCCATGAGTATCGTCATCATCTCTGATTGTGTAGCCCCACACACACACACACACACACACACACACACACACACACACACACACACACACACCCAGACCCTGGTCACCCCAGTCACAGGGTCCTGTGAACAAAAACTAGAACTTCTGAGAAGCTAATGTTATGGGGGGCCCTTCTGGACAAAGTCTACCAACTATATGAAGGCCATTAAATTAGGCCTATTATGAAATAGATGTCCTTTAAGGGGGGTTCAAATAAATTAAGTTCAAAGACCTATACAGAAAAGAAAATCATATGTTTATTTATTGGGGTCATATGTGTCATAGAGCAGAGAGTTAGTTGTTTTTTGTGCACTGGATCTCAGTGCTTTGGCTCCTTCTAACCATCTGGGGAGAGGTTGAGAGGTGGAAAGAAGTGTGCTTGTTGGTATTAAGCTTTAGGTGAAAGATGAACACACACTAATATTCATCAAAAGGACTGCTATGGTGATAAGGGTGTGTGTCCGTGCATATATTCTGTTTGTGTGTGTGTGTGATTTGGTTTTACTATCCTTGTGGGAACCAGAAGTCCTCACAAAGATATTAAAACCAGTAACATTTGGACAAGTGGGGACATTTTGCTGCTCCCCACAAAGAAAAAGGCTATTTTAGGCTTAGGGGTTAGGTTTAAGGTTAGGGTTAGAATGAGGGTTATGGTTAGGAGTTAGGGTTTGGGGTTAATGTTAAGGGTTAGGAGTTAGCAGTTAGGTTTAGGGTTTGGGGTTAAGGTTAGGATAAGGGTTAGGGTTAGGAGTTAGAGTTAGGTTTGGGGTTAAGGTTAAGGGTTAGGGTTAGGTTTAGGGTTAGGAGTTAGGGTTAGGTTTGGGGTTAAGGGTTAGGATTAGGAGTTAGGGTTAGGTTTGGGGTTAAGGGTTAGGAGTTAGTTAGGGTTAGGTTTGGGGTTAAGGGTTAGGAGTTAGGGTTAGGTTTGGGGTTAAGGTTATGGTTAAGGGTTAGGAGTTAGGGTTAGGTTTGGGGTTAAGGTTATGGTTAAGGGTTAAGGGTTAGGAGTCAGGAGTTAGGGTTAGGTTTGGGGTTATGGTTAAGGGTTAAGGGTTAGGAGTCAGGAGTTAGGGTTAGGTTTGGGGTTAAGGTTAAGGGTTAGGGTTTGGGGTTAAGGTTATGGTTAAGGGTTAGGAGTTAGGGTTAGGTTTGGGGTTAAGGTTATGGTTAAGGGTTAGGAGTCAGGAGTTAGGGTTTGGGGTTAAGGTTAAGGGTTAGGGTTTGGGGTTAAGGTTATGGTTAAGGGTTAGGAGTTAGGGTTAGGTTTGGGGTTAAGGTTATGGTTAAGGGTTAAGGGTTAGAAGTTAGGAGTTAGGGTTAGGTTTGGGGTTAAGGTTGGGTTAGGAGTTAGGGTTAGATTTGGGGTTAAGGTTAAGGGTTAGGAGTTAGGGTTAGGTTTGGGGTTAAGGTTAAGGGTTAGGAGTTAGGGTTAGGTTTGGGGTTAAGGTTGGGTTAGGAGTTAGGGTTAGATTTGGGGTTAAGGTTAAGGGTTAGGAGTTAGGGTTAGGTTTGGGGTTAAGGTTAAGGGTTAGGGTTTGGGGTTAAGGTTATGGTTAAGGGTTAGGAGTTAGGGTTAGGTTTGGGGTTAAGGTTAAGGGTTAGGGTTTGGGGTTAAGGTTATGGTTAAGGGTTAGGAGTCAGGAGTTAGGGTTAGGTTTGGGGTTAAGGTTAAGGGTTAGGGTTTGGGGTTAAGGTTATGGTTAAGGGTTAGGAGTCAGGAGTTAGGGTTAGGTTTGGGGTTATGGTTAAGGGTTAAGGGTTAGGAGTCAGGAGTTAGGGTTAGGTTTGGGGTTAAGGGTTAGGGTTTGGGGTTAAGGTTATGGTTAAGGGTTAGGGTTTTGGGTTAAGGTTAAGGGTTAGGGTTTGGGGTTAAGGTTATGGTTAAGGGTTAGGAGTCAGGAGTTAGGGTTAGGTTTGGGGTTAAGGGTTAGGGTTTGGGGTTAAGGTTATGGTTAAGGGTTAGGGTTTTGGGTTAAGGTTAAGGGTTAGGGTTTGGGGTTAAGGTTATGGTTAAGGGTTAGGAGTCAGGAGTTAGGGTTAGGTTTGGGGTTATGGTTAAGGGTTAAGTGTTAGGAGTCAGGAGTTAGGGTTAGGTTTGGGGTTAAGGTTAAGGGTTAGGAGTTAGGGTTAGGTTTGGGGTTAAGGTTAAGGGTTAGGGTTTGGGGTTAAGGTTATGGTTAAGGGTTAAGGGTTAGGAGTCAGGAGTTAGGGTTAGGTTTGGGGTTAAGGGTTAGGGTTAAGGTTATGGTTAAGGGTTAAGGGTTAGGAGTCAGGAGTTAGGGTTAGGTTTGGGGTTAAGGGTTAGGGTTTGGGGTTAAGGTTATGGTTAAGGGTTAAGGGTTAGGAGTCAGGAGTTAGGGTTAGGTTTGGGGTTAAGGGTTAGGGTTTGGGGTTGAGGTTATGGTTAAGGGTTAAGGGTTTGGGGTTAAGGTTATGGTTAAGGGTTAAGGGTTAGGAGTCAGGAGTTAGGGTTAGGTTTGGGGTTAAGGGTTAGGGTTTGGGGTTAAGGTTATGGTTAAGGGTTAGGGTTAGGGTTAGGTTTGGGGTTAAGGGTTAGGGTTTGGGGTTAAGGTTATGGTTAAGGGTTAAGGGTTAGGAGTCAGGAGTTAGGTTAGGTTTGGGGTTAAGGTTAAAGGTTAGGGTTTGGGGTTAAGGTTATGGTTAAGGGTTAGGAGTCAGGAGTTAGGGTTAGGTTTGGGGTTATGGTTAAGGGTTAAGGGTTAGGAGTCAGGAGTTAGGGTTAGGTTTGGGGTTAAGGGTTAGGGTTTGGGGTTAAGGTTATGGTTAAGGGTTAGGGTTTTGGGTTAAGGTTAAGGGTTAGGGTTTGGGGTTAAGGTTATGGTTAAGGGTTAGGAGTCAGGAGTTAGGGTTAGGTTTGGGGTTATGGTTAAGGGTTAAGGGTTAGGAGTCAGGAGTTAGGGTTAGGTTTGGGGTTAAGGTTAAGGGTTAGGAGTTAGGGTTAGGTTTGGGGTTAAGGTTAAGGGTTAGGGTTTGGGGTTAAGGTTATGGTTAAGGGTTAAGGGTTAGGAGTCAGGAGTTAGGGTTAGGTTTGGGGTTATGGTTAAGGGTTAAGGGTTAGGAGTCAGGAGTTAGGGTTAGGTTTGGGGTTAAGGGTTAGGGTTTGGGGTTAAGGTTATGGTTAAGGGTTAGGGTTTTGGGTTAAGGTTAAGGGTTAGGGTTTTGGGTTAAGGTTATGGTTAAGGGTTAGGAGTCAGGAGTTAGGATTAGGTTTGGGGTTATGGTTAAGGGTTAAGGGTTAGGAGTCAGGAGTTAGGGTTAGGTTTGGGGTTAAGGTTAAGGGTTAGGAGTTAGGGTTAGGTTTGGGGTTAAGGTTAAGGGTTAGGGTTTGGGGTTAAGGTTATGGTTAAGGGTTAAGGGTTAGGAGTCAGGAGTTAGGGTTAGGTTTGGGGTTAAGGGTTAGGGTTTAGGGTTAAGGTTATGGTTAAGGGTTAAGGGTTAGGAGTCAGGAGTTAGGGTTAGGTTTGGGGTTAAGGGTTAGGGTTTGGGGTTAAGGTTATGGTTAAGGGTTAAGGGTTAGGAGTCAGGAGTTAGGGTTAGGTTTGGGGTTAAGGGTTAGGGTTTGGGGTTGAGGTTATGGTTAAGGGTTAAGGGTTAGGGTTTGGGGTTAAGGTTATGGTTAAGGGTTAAGGGTTAGGAGTCAGGAGTTAGGGTTAGGTTTGGGGTTAAGGGTTAGGGTTTGGGGTTAAGGTTATGGTTAAGGGTTAGGGTTAGGGTTAGGTTTGGGGTTAAGGGTTAGGGTTTGGGGTTAAGGTCATGGTTAAGGGTTAAGGGTTAGGAGTCAGGAGTTAGGTTAGGTTTGGGGTTAAGGTTAAGGGTTAGGGTTTGGGGTTAAGGTTATGGTTAAGGGTTAGGAGTCAGGAGTTAGGGTTAGGTTTGGGGTTATGGTTAAGGGTTAAGGGTTAGGAGTCAGGAGTTAGGGTTAGGTTTGGGGTTAAGGGTTAGGGTTTGGGGTTAAGGTTATGGTTAAGGGTTAGGGTTTTGGGTTAAGGTTAAGGGTTAGGGTTTGGGGTTAAGGTTATGGTTAAGGGTTAGGAGTCAGGAGTTAGGGTTAGGTTTGGGGTTATGGTTAAGGGTTAAGGGTTAGGAGTCAGGAGTTAGGGTTAGGTTTGGGGTTAAGGTTAAGGGTTAGGAGTTAGGGTTAGGTTTGGGGTTAAGGTTAAGGGTTAGGGTTTGGGGTTAAGGTTATGGTTAAGGGTTAGGAGTCAGGAGTTAGGGTTAGGTTTGGGGTTAAGGGTTAGGGTTTAGGGTTACGGTTATGGTTATGGTTAAGGGTTAAGGGTTAGGAGTCAGGAGTTAGGGTTAGGTTTGGGGTTAAGGGTTAGGGTTTGGGGTTAAGGTTATGGTTAAGGGTTAGGAGTCAGGAGTTAGGGTTAGGTTTGGGGTTAAGGGTTAGGGTTTGGGGTTAAGGTTATGGTTAAGGGTTAAGGGTTAGGGTTTGGGGTTAAGGTTATGGTTAAGGGTTAAGGGTTAGGAGTCAGGAGTTAGGGTTAGGTTTGGGGTTAAGGGTTAGGGTTTGGGGTTAAGGTTATGGTTAAGGGTTAGGGTTAGGAGTCAGGAGTTAGGGTTAGGTTTGGGGTTAAGGGTTAGGGTTTGGGGTTAAGGTTATGGTTAAGGGTTAAGGGTTAGGAGTCAGGAGTTAGGGTTAGGTTTGGGGTTAAGGTTGGGTTAGGAGTTAGGGTTAGATTTGGGGTTAAGGGTTAGGGTTTGGGGTTAAGGTTATGGTTAAGGGTTAGGAGTCAGGAGTTAGGGTTAGGTTTGGGGTTAAGGGTTAGGGTTTGGGGTTAAGGTTATGGTTAAGGGTTAGGGTTAGGAGTCAGGAGTTAGGGTTAGGTTTGGGGTTAAGGGTTAGGGTTTGGGGTTAAGGTTATGGTTAAGGGTTAAGGGTTAGGAGTCAGGAGTTAGGGTTAGGTTTGGGGTTAAGGTTAAGTTTTAGGGTTTGGGGTTAAGGTTATGGTTAAGGGTTAAGGGTTAGGAGTCAGGAGTTAGGGTTAGGTTTGGGGTTAAGGTTAAGGGTTAGGGTTTGGGGTTAAGGTTATGGTTAAGGGTTAGGGTAAATAGGATTTTGAATGGGAATACATTTAAATCGCCACAAGGATAGTAAAACAAACGTGTGCATGTGTTTGTGTGTGCGTGTTAAAATGCCCTCACCCAGCAGTAGCAGCAGTCAGATGATTCTGAGTGTATGACTATAACTGGTTGTTCTTTATGGGACAAGACTGTGGAAAATTGCTCTGCTGTGTTTAGGGAATTAACCCTCATTGTATTCCCAATTCCTGGTTCCTCTGTTACTTCACTTCTGTGAATTACTGGGACAATTTATAAACGTTCTTGGTCTCTAATGCTTAATTCATACTGTGGTCTCATTAGGACTTACTACATGTTGATAAGTGTCTTGTTTCATGCAGACCATGTAGAGTGTTATCTAAGTGTGTCCAGGCCGTACTTCCCCGTGTTAGATCACACTGCATGGTAAGAAGACATTGGATAATGTTACTTCCATTATGGCTCAAAGTCTGTTCATCATGATGAAGAACATGAACTGATAATGAGAGACTTTTAATCATAATTGAATAAAATAGAAATATTCAGTGCTTCATTTCAACATGTGGTGAGAAAAACTGAAATTTTACGAACCAGTTGTTAACATTGTTACAGAAGCGTATTCTCTGCTTTACAGAAGCCTAAGATATTGGTCATATATTTCTATAGAAATGGAAGGTATGGTTGGTTGGTAGCTGATACTGTAGTTAGAGCAGGTAAACCCATAATGAGCAGTATGTACTGTATGTAAGTTACTCACTGAGTCTCACTGCATTTGTTTTCTGTTGTTCAACTGAATGTTGTCCTGAATGCAGAAAGAGAGAGATGTGTACCCGTTGTTCAACTGAATGTTGTCCTGAATGCAGAAAGAGAGAGATGTGTACCCGTTGTTCAACTGAATGTTGTCCTGAATGCAGAAAGAGAGAGATGTGTACCCGTTGTTCAACTGAATGTTGTCCTGAATGCAGAAAGAGAGAGAGATGTGTACCCGTTGTTCAACTGAATGTTGTCCTGAATGCAGAAAGAGAGAGAGATGTGTACCTGTTGTTCAACTGAATGTTGTCCTGAATGCAGAAAGAGAGAGATGTGTACCCGTTGTTCAACTGAATGTTGTCCTGAATGCAGAAAGAGAGAGAGATGTGTACCCGTTGTTCAACTGAATGTTGTCCTGAATGCATAAAGAGAGAGATATGTGTACCTGTTGTTCAACTGAATGTTGTCCTGAATGCAGAGAGAGAGATGTATACCTGTTGTTCAACTGAATGTTGTCCTGAATGCAGAAAGAGAGAGAGATGTGTACCTGTTGTTCAACTGAATGTTGTCCTGAATGCAGAAAGAGAGAGAGATGTGTACCTGTTGTTTTGACATGTGATATGTGACCTGGGTATCTCCCTTTCCCTGTTGTTATGCTTATGGACACACACACATACACATGTAGATGGTACTCTTGCGTTCTCTGTTACAGTATGTACCTGACCTCTTCTACATTCTGGACAGACAGACAGACAGACAGGCAGGCAGGCAGGCAGAGGCAGGCAGGCAGAGGCAGGCAGGCAGAGGCAGGCAGGCAGGCAGAGGCAGGCAGGCAGGCAGAGGCAGGCAGGCAGGCAGGCAGAGGCAGGCAGGCAGGCAGGCAGGCAGGCAGGCAGGCAGGCAGGCAGAGGCAGGCAGGCAGGCAGGCAGAGGCAGGCAGGCAGGCAGGCAGGCAGGCAGGCAGAGGCAGGCAGGCAGAGGCAGGCAGGCAGGCAGGTCTCAGCTACCAGGTGGTCTGATGAAAGGCTAAAAGAGAATTTGAAGTGAAAAGGATGCAAGAGTTTTTTGTTTTTGTGTGAGAGAGTGTGTGTGCACGTGTCGTATAATGTATATGTATGTGTGTTAAGGGGTTAGCTAATGTATCTGAGAGCTTTCAGGGTGCCATAGTCTTTTATCTGAGCCAGAGCTGCAGCACACACAGACACACACACACAGCACTGTGGAAGAACATAGGCCATTGTTAGCTGTGGTGCATACTGAGAGAGGGGAAATGATTGGACACTACGTGAAAAGAGAGAGACCGAGAGAGAGAGGTAAAAAAAATAGGACAGGAATGGAAAGAGAGAGGGAGACATAGAGAGGAGGGAGGGAAGGATGGTTTAAAAAAAAAGAGAGGTCGTAGAGAGTTTTATGCTCTAAGCCGTCACTGCTTCAGGCTCTCTATACACCCATCTATGCCCCTCACCGTCCTGCTACACCTACATAGTTCAGGCTTTCTATACACCCATCTATGCCCCTCCCCATCCTGCTACACCTACAGAGTTCAGGCTTTCTATACACCCATCTATGCCCCTCACCGTCCTGCTACACCTACATAGTTCAGGCTTTCTATACACCCATCTATGCCCCTCACCGTCCTGCTACACCTACATAGTTCAGGCTTTCTATACACCCATCTATGCCCCTCACCGTCCTGCTACACCTACATAGTTCAGGCTCTCTATACACCCATCTATGCCCCTCACCGTCCTGCTACACCTACATAGTTCAGGCTTTCTATACACCCATCTATGCCCCTCACCGTCCTGCTACACCTACATAGTTCAGGCTTTCTATACACCCATCTATGCCCCTCACCGTCCTGCTACACCTACATAGTTCAGGCTCTCTATACACCCATCTATGCCCCTCACCGTCCTGCTACACCTACATAGTTCAGGCTCTCTATACACCCATCTATGCCCCTCACCGTCCTGCTACACCTACATAGTTCAGGCTCTCTATACACCCATCTATGCCCCTCACCGTCCTGCTACACCTACATAGTTCAGGCTCTCTATACACCCATCTATGCCCCTCACCGTCCTGCTACACCTACATAGTTCAGGCTTTCTATACACCCATCTATGCCCCTCACCGTCCTGCTACACCTACATAGTTCAGGCTCTCTATACACCCATCTATGCCCCTCACCGTCCTGCTACACCTACATAGTTCAGGCTCTCTATACACCCATCTATGCCCCTCACCGTCCTGCTACACCTACATAGTTCAGGCTCTCTATACACCCATCTATGCCCCTCACCGTCCTGCTACACCTACATAGTTCAGGCTCTCTATACACCATCTATGCCCCTCACCGTCCTGCTACACCTACATAGTTCAGGCTCTCTATACACCCATCTATGCCCCTCACCGTCCTGCTACACCTACAGAGTTCAGGCTCTCTATACACCCATCTATGCCCCTCACCATCCTGCTACACCTACATAGTTCAGGCTTTCTATACACCCATCTATGCCCATCACCATCCTGCTACACCTACATAGTTCAGGCTCTCTATACACCCATCTATGCCCCTCCCCATCCTGCTACACCTACATAGTTCAGGCTCTCTATACACCCATCTATGCCCCTCACCATCCTGCTACACCTACATAGTTCAGGCTTTCTATACACCCATCTATGCCCATCACCATCCTGCTACACCTACATAGTTCAGGCTTTCTATACACCCATCTATGCCCCTCACCGTCCTGCTACACCTACATAGTTCAGGCTCTCTATACACCCATCTATGCCCCTCACCGTCCTGCTACACCTACATAGTTCAGGCTCTCTATACACCCATCTATGCCCCTCACCGTCCTGCTACACCTACATAGTTCAGGCTCTCTATACACCCATCTATGCCCCTCCCCATCCTGCTACACCTACATAGTTCAGGCTTTCTATACACCCATCTATGCCCCTCACCGTCCTGCTACACCTACATAGTTCAGGCTCTCTATACACCCATCTATGCCCCTCACCATCCTGCTACACCTACATAGTTCAGGCTTTCTATACACCCATCTATGCCCCTCACCATCCTGCTACACCTACATAGTTCAGGCTTTCTATACACCCATCTATGCCCATCACCGTCCTGCTACATCTACATAGTTCAGGCTCTCTATACACCCATCTATGCCCCTCCCCATCCTGCTACACCTACATAGTTCAGGCTCTCTATACACCCATCTATGCCCCTCCCCATCCTGCTACACCTACATAGTTCAGGCTCTCTATACACCCATCTATGCCCCTCCCCATCCTGCTACACCTACATAGTTCAGGCTTTCTATACACCCATCTATGCCCCTCACCGTCCTGCTACACCTACATAGTTCAGGCTCTCTATACACCCATCTATGCCCCTCACCGTCCTGCTACACCTACATAGTTCAGGCTCTCTATACACCCATCTATGTCCCTCCCCATCCTGCTACACCTACATAGTTCAGGCTCTCTATACACCCATCTATGCCCCTCCCCATCCTGCTACACCTACATAGTTCAGGCTCTCTATACACCCATCTATGCCCCTCCCCATCCTGCTACACCTACATAGTTCAGGGACCAGAGGAGGCACAGCGACAGAGACGGGGACAGCGACAGGGACAGAGATGCGGACAGGAACAGAGACAGGCACGGAGACGGGGACAGCGACAGGGACAGGGACAGGGGACAGGAACGGGGACGGGGACAGAGATGGTGACAGGAACGGGGACGGGGACAGAGATGGGGACGAGCACAGAGACAGGCACGGAGACGGGGACAGAGATGGGCACAGAGAAGGGGACAGAGACTGGGACAGGGCACAGAGACCTAATGAGCTCATTGTTGGTAATAATCACCGTACAACATTGGCCATACATCAGATCCTAACTAACATCCAACAAACACAAACAACCCCTCATCAATCTGATGTGACCACAGCAAACCAGAGCTGGCCCCACTCAACTCTGTAAGGGGGGCCAAATGGGACAATTAACTCACAGCTAGTGAGTCATTGAGCTGTGATGATGATGACATAAGCAGTTAATGACTGATGTCCAAAGAGGCACAGAGACAGATATGGGTCATTTTGACATTCTGCATATGTAGAGACTTGTCAACTTGATCATTATTGGGTGAGGTATTGGTGTGAGATGTCATTGCCTGTGATGTACTGTACATGTCATTTTTGAAGCTGCGTTAGCTACAGTCTATCAACAGTGTTAGTACTGCTCCTCCACATGGCATTACTGACATACACCTGTCTGTCTGCATCCAGCCAGTACAGCCCTTAATACTCTGTAAATAGGCTTGTAATGGACCTGCTCTTGCTGCGTCACTAATACGTTGTGTGTGTGTCTGAGTGTGGAACATCCTAAGCCGCTCTGTTAGTCAACAGTTCAGTAGCCAGAAATCCTTCCTGCTAGGTGATAGAGTAACAGGGTTCAGTAAGCTAAAGAAGGTTTTCCCGGGAGTGTGGAGCTTTTGTCTTTTACTGAGGAATACCTGCCTA
The DNA here is from genome assembly GCF_013265735.2 of Oncorhynchus mykiss. Taxonomy (NCBI): domain Eukaryota; kingdom Metazoa; phylum Chordata; class Actinopteri; order Salmoniformes; family Salmonidae; genus Oncorhynchus; species Oncorhynchus mykiss. The sequence continues at coordinate 23,324,211 of NC_048569.1, read as the reverse complement.
TGCATTTACCTACAGTATGAAGTATTAATGGGTTGAGACCATCAGAGAGAGAGAGAGAGAGAGAGAGAGAGAGAGGAGGAAAAGCAATAGCAAGAGAGAGGTGCAGGGCATGTATGGTACTCGAAGGAGAGGGTAAAATGGTAAGCAGTGCTCTGTTTCTCTGTTTTCTACATTTCAGTTTTTACTTCTGCTCTCTCTTTGTTTACTCTTGGTGTTCATTGTTTTCTTTAAACATGAACTCATTCTCTCTCTCTCTCTCTCTCTCTCTCTCTCTCTTCTCTCTCTCTCTCTCTCTCTTCTCTCTCTCTCTCTCTCTCTCTCTGTGTTCTAGGTATCAGCCACAGAAGAGTGTGTAGGACCTATGAGACTGACCCAAGAACCTATTCAGGTAAAACTGCACTCTACATTGTATATCTCCTGATAATAGCATGCTCCAGTTTAGTGCCCACTCTCTGTCAATTATCAGGAGTCTGCTGTATTTGGTTATGCATTCAGTGAAGTTACATGTTCAGGGGTAGAGCCCATCGTGGGCAGTTTCTCTCTTCTTCAAGCTACAAGAGGCATTGGAGTGGTGGCCATTTTGATTGGCACGGAACAGGATGTGATTAGGAAGCCTAATCAGAGTAATTTGCTATAATGACTTTTGGGGCCTGTAATTTTTTATTTAAATTTCAGTTGTTTGGCATGCTGTTGCTCAGAGCTGCTAACAACCAGTCATTGTTAGTGTTCATAATCCCAGAATAAAACTGGGAAATCAAAGCATAAATGCATAAAACAACCAGACCTGGTATTGGCATGTATATGAAAATACTCAAATACACTCCTATGCATTAAATAACCCAGGTATTTGAAATCCTTTTTGAAATAAGTAGTTGAAAATACTTTGAAATAGTAGGCTATTTATAGGAAATTATTTAAAAATGATTCCAATAGAAGTAGTTGATTCCGACCACATTATTTGAAAATACTAAAATATACAGAAAATAAGCAAATAACACATAATCAAATACATATATTTGAAGCCACGTCTGTAAACAAGTCCCACTAGGCACCCACTGGTTAAATCAACGTGTGAAATAGACGTTGAATTGTCGTCTGTGCCCAGTGGAGTATCTCTATCTACATAAAATGTGACTGTGTCTGTATCTCTATGGGATGTGATTTAGCTGTATCTGAATGGGATGTGATCTATCATTGCATGGTGTTTTTAAGGACACACCACATGACACAACATGGCATAAGGACAGCGCATTTATATAACACTTTGAACCTAATAGAAGTGTGTGGGTGGAGGTTCTAGTGTCCAGGCCTTGTGTAGAGAGTTGAGACAGGTTTTTAGTTGTACAGTGACCAGCTGCTAGCTGGGGTTAATGATGTGGTTGGGGCATGTGTGTCCTGTGGATTGGGATTAAGGCAGTGTGAGCATTTTAGAAGGCCAGATTAGCTCCCAGGCTCCTTATACTGTTGTGTAACTAAGTAAAGGGAGAGTTAGTTACTCAAGGTCAGGGGTGTGTTCTGTTTGTTGTGGAACAGTTCATCTAGACATAGGTCTCTGTTTTTTACCTTCTTTGTCATTGCACTTGATTGAGAAATGGAATAGTCCCAAAAGTGCAAACGTCACCCATCATCTGGCCGGCTTAATCAAACACTCAAAAGTATTTGAAAGAAAGGTCATACTGAAATGCTCTACCCCACATCCATTCCTCTTTATTGTGCCAAATAAAACTCATCCAAACCTCATCCATCCCTACAGCCCTCATTAAAACCTCATATCCAGCCCTAGTCCATTCTTCTCTATCAGGCTGTGTAAGAGCGTCTGCAGGAGGCCCCATACAGTCCTCAACACACGCTCCATAAAAACATTGAACTACTCTCCTAAAGCAGTAGAGCACACACACACGAAGAGTCACGCACACACACAGACACACGCAAGGGAGCACACGCACACACAGTGAAACACGCAAGGGAGCACACGCACACACACACAGTCACACACTTTACTGTACTCCCTCCTTCCTTTCTACCTCCCTCCCATTAGAACAGACAGAGAAAAAGAGATGAAAAGAGAAAGAGAAAAACTCTTTGGAAGAGAGAGTTCCATGCTAAAAGTTTCCTCCTGACGTTGACCATTTCCTCTGAGCCCTGGAAAGACTCTGTAGCTCCAAATCGTTTTATCTCTGGCTCCTTCATTTCTGCACACTGTCACAGTACTTTGCCTATATCAGAGAAATGATTTACCAGAGGGCTCAGAGGGTGTACTGTAGTTGACTATAGGCTGTATAAGACAGTAGCCCGGCATTTCCCAAACCATTGGTCGCAACACCATACGGGGTTGCCTTATTTGAAAATGGGATCAGGAGAGAATCTCTGAAAATTACAATAATTGCGCTTGGTTCATAGAACCGGGGTTACATCAGTAACCTCCAATAGCCGGAAGATGCGGTTGTAATAAACAGTGGTTTCTGTTTTATTCCTACAAATGTGAGTCTTTTGAATGGTTTAACTTTTTACTGCAGTGGGTTAAATCAGGGTCACACAGAGTGATTCTTGGTAGTCTTAAACAAATCTACTTTGAAACTAAAGTATACACGTCACACACATGGTTATGGGCTTAAAAAGAAGAAGAGACCTGTACCATGTCAGATATAGAGTTGAAATGTATTTTGAGTTTGTATCCCAATATTACACTTTATACACTGTACATCACAGAATACTGAAATATAATAAAACCGTTTGACATATAAACACCAGATTTTCAGCGTACATTTAATTTTTTACATCACTATTTTTACATGGTGGGGTCGCACATTTTAAAAAAATCAAAATCGAGTCGCGGGCCAACACATTTGGGACCCCTGCAGTAGTGCTCTTACTTTGGACTGGGAATTTAAGAAACCATATCGAGAAACACAGCCACCACTTGAAAACACAGGGGAAGCATTTACATAGTGTTTTGGAGGTGAGGAGTAAACCATGCCTATTAGGAATGATCCATTGATCGATCCATCAGATTGATGACTTGGAAAGGAGATGAAGGAGACATAGTAGGTCTCTATAAAGTAGAATCTTAATTTGAGACAGTTTGCTACAGTAGGAAAGTAATCCTGCAGCAACAGGAAATGTGAATTATTGTGTGGATTATAATTAATGGACATTTTTGTATGCATTGGTTCTACACCAAGAGGAGTCACACTAGCAAGACTTGGTCTAAAGCCAGTCAGCTAGATGTTGCCTACCTCTCTCTCTCTCTCTCTAGGAGCCTCAGCCTCCTGTCTGTTCAGCCTCCTGTCCGTTCCGTTCCCATCCCTCGATCTGTCTGTCTGGCCATGGGTGTGCAGAGATGGAGGCTTAACCTCTGAACTGTGATTGGCTGAGTCAGCATGGTAGAACAGTTAGGAGTAGAGGCCCATCTCTCTGCCTGTCCTGCCCTGAGTGTAACAGTGTATAACAGTGTGTCCTCTGTAGCTTAGTTGATAGAGAGCATGCCGCTAGGTTCGATTCCAGGGAAAGTCCATAAGTAAAATATATACATGCATGACTGTAAGTCACTTAGGGTGAAAGCTTCTGCTAAATGACATATAAACTCAGCAAAAAAGGAAACTTTTTCAGGACCCTGTCTTTCAAAGATAATTCGTAAAAATCCAAATAACTTCACAGATCTTCATTGTAAAGGGTTTAAACACTGTTTCTCATGCTTGTTCAATGAACCATAAACAATTAATGAACATGCACCTGTGGAACGGTCGTTAAGACACTAACAGCTTACAGACGGTAAGCAATTAAGGTCACAGTTATGAAAACGCAGGACACTAAAGAGGCCTTTCTGACTCTGAAAAACACCAAAAGAAAGATGCCCAGGATCCCTGCTCATCTGCCATCATTTATCATGCAAGGAGGCATGAGGACTGCAGATATGGCCAGGGCAATAAATTGGAATGTCCGTTCTGTGAGACGCCTAAGACAGCGCTACAGGGAAACAGGACGGACAGCTGATCGTCCGCACATCAGAACATCACACCCCTCGGGACAGGTACAGGATGGCAACAACAACTGCCCGAGTTACATCAGGAACGCACAATCCCTCCATCACCGCAATAGGCTGAGAGAGGCTGGACTGAGGGCTTGTAGGCCTGTTGTAAGGCAGGTCCTCACCAGACATCACCTGTGGGCACAAACCCACCGTCGCTGGACCAGACAGGACTGGCAAAAAGTGCTCTTCTATGAGTCGCGGTTTTGTCACAAACAGGGGTGATGGTTGGATTCGTGTTTATCGTCGAAGGAATGAGCGTTACATATCTCCCTCACTAGCTTTAAACACCAGCTGTCAGAGCAGCTAACAGATCACTGCACCTGTACATAGCCCATCTGTAAACAGCCCATCTACCTACCTCATCCCCATACAGTATTTATTTATCTTGCTCCTTTGCATCCCAGTATCTCTACTTGCACATTTATCTTCTGCACATCTACCATTCCAGTGTTTAATTGCTATATTGTAATTACTTCGCCACCATGGCCTATTTATTGCATTAACTCCCTCATTTGCACATGCTGTATATAGACCTTTTTTACTGTATGTTTGTTTATTCCATGTGTAACTCTGTGTTGTTGTATGTGTCGAATTGCTATGCTTTATCTTGGCCAGGTCGCAGTTGCAAATGAGAACTTGTTCTCAACTAGCCTACCTGTCACAGCTGTTGAAGGAAGAACTGGACCAAGGTGCAGCGTGGTGCGCGTACACACTTTTAATAGTAGATGTCGCCAACAAAACAATAAACTATACCAAAACAAACCGTGAAGCTTAAGGCTATGTGCCAACAAACAAAGTTCCCACAAACACAGGTGGGAAAAAGGGTACCTAAGTATGGTTCCCAATCAGAGACAACGATAGACAGCTGTCCCTGATTGAGAACCACACCCGGCCAAACACATAGAAATAGAAAATCATGGAAATACAAAACAGGCCCCGGACTGGGCACCCTCGCTGCGGGCCCCGGAGTGGGCACCCTCGCTGCGGGCCCCGGAGTGGGCACCCTAGTTGAGGGCTCCGGACTGGGGGGCGTCGCTGGAGGCTCCGGACTGGAGAGCGTCGCCGGAAGGTCCGGACTGGGCTCAGCCACAGGACTAACCAGGCTGGGGAGACACACAGGAGACCTGGCTCTGGGGACAGGTACAGGACTCACCAGGCTGGGAAGACATGCAGGAGGCCTCTTCCTTGGCCGAGGCACCGGATACACTGGCCGTGGAGGTGCACTGGCGGTCTCGAGCGCAGAGCTGGCACCACCCATTCTGGCTGGATGCCCGCTTTCACCCGGCAAATGCGGGACGCTGGCACCGAGCACACCGGCCTGTGAATGCTCAGCCTCGACACAGTGCGCATCACCCCATAGCACGGAGCCTGACCACTCACATGCTCACCACGGTAAGCACGGGGAGTTGGCTCAGGTTTCCAACTTGACTCAGCCACACTCCCTGTGTGCCCCCCCCCCCACACACATTTTTTGGGGGGCTGCCTCTCGGGCTTCCTTGCCAGCCATGTTCCCTCGTAACGCTGCCGCTCTGCTTTCGTCGCTGCCTCCACCTTCCTCAATGCTTCCACCTGTTCCCAAGGAAGGCGATCCCTTCCGGCCAGGATCTCCTCCCATGTCCAGGATCCCTTGCCGTTCGGGATATCCTCCCATGTCCATTCCTCCTTTTTACCATGCTGCTTGGTCCGTTGGTGGTGGGAAGTTCTGTCACGGCTGTTGAAGGAAGAACTGGACCAAGGGGCAGCGTGGTGAGCGTACATACTTTTAATAGTAGATGTCGCCAACAAAACAATAAACAATACCAAAACAAACCGTGAAGCTTAAGGCTATGTGCCATCAAACAAAGTTAAGTTCCCACAAACACAGGTGGGAAAAAGGGTACCTAAGTATGGTTCCCAATCAGAGACAACGATAGACAGCTGTCCCTGATTGAGAACCACACCCGGCCAAAACATAGAAATAGAAAATCATAGAAACACAAAACATAGAATGCCCACCCTAACTCACGCCCTGACCAAACCAAAATAGAGACATAAAAAGGATCTCTAAGGTCAGGGCTTGAAACTACCTGGTTAAATAAAGGTGAAATAAAATAAAAAATAAAAAACACTGAGGCCTGTACTCTGGAGCGGGATCAATTTGGAGGTGGAGGGTCCGTCATGGTCCGGGGCGGTGTTTCACAGAATCATCGGACTGAGCTTGTTGTCATTGCAGGCAATCTCAACACTGTGCGTTACAGGGAAGACATCCTCCTCCCTCATGTGGTACCCTTCCTGCAGGCTCATACTGACATGACCCTCCAGCATGACAATGCCACCAGCCATACTGCTCGTCCCCCCCCCTCAGGGACACATTATTACATTTATGTTGGTCACATGTCTGTGGAACTTGTTCAGTTTATGTCTCAGTTGTTGAATCCAGTGTTTAATTGGTATATTGTAATTACTTCGCCACCATGGCCTGTTTATTGCATTAACTCCCTCATTTGCACATGCTGTATATCCCGTTCCGTTCATACAAATATTTACACGTTATGTTTGCTGAAAATAAACGCAGTTGACAGTGAGAGGACGTTTGTTTTTTTGTTTATTATTATTATATGTAAATCACTTAAGGAAACCACTGTGACTAATCAATATTATGTGGTTGTACATACACACTGCTTAGCAGGTATGATAAAGGTCATCTTGAACCACATCCACTTTGGAGGCAGTGGGATCAGGTATGTCACATACTGTATGTGCCTGTGTTGCCAAGCGTGCAACACACACAGAGCCGTGCGTACGTGTGGCGACCCCTGTCTGGCCCGTGTGTGGGTCCAGGGTGGGTCGGCATCAGGTCTCTGTGTGTGTGTGTGTGTGTGTGTGTGTGTGTGTGTGTGTGTGTGTGTGTGTGTGTGGAATGTCACACAGCAGCTCCATGGTTACACAGAGCAAAACCATGGTTCCACAGCCCTGGTCGGGATCAAACGGTGTAGACCTTTCACAGCCTCCTACCAATGCCAGCTTCTTGTTCTCCCGCTCTCATCTTCCTTTCGTCTCCTCCATCCTTGGCTCCCTTCTTTTCTTCATGCCCCTGCCAGTCTGTCCTGTCAGCAGCAGCGCATGACTGGCGAGGCGGCTCCCTTTACTCCGTTCTCCTCTCTTCTTGCTCTCCCTGTCTCTGTTTGTCTTTATATATCTCTGAGCTGTGTAAACAAGTCCATCCGTTCTCCTCTCTTCTTGCTCTCCCTGTCTCTGTTTGTCTTTATATATCTCTGAGCTGTGTAAACAAGTCCATCCGTTCTCCTCTCTTCTTGCTCTCCCTGTCTCTGTTTTTCTTTATATATCTCTGAGCTGTGTAAACAAGTCCATCCGTTCTCCTCTCTTCTTGCTCTCCCTGTCTCTGTTTGTCTTTATATATCTCTGAGCTGTGTAAACAAGTCCATCCGTTCTCCTCTCTTCTTGCTCTCCCTGTCTCTGTTTGTCTTTATATATCTCTGAGCTGTGTAAACAAGTCCATCCGTTCTCCTCTCTTCTTGCTCTCCCTGTCTCTGTTTGTCTTTATATATCTCTGAGCTGTGTAAACAAGTCCATCCGTTCTCCTCTCTTCTTGCTCTCCCTGTCTCTGTTTGTCTTTATATATCTCTGAGCTGTGTAAACAAGTCCATCCGTTCTCCTCTCTTCTTGCTCTCCCTGTCTCTGTTTCTCTTTATATATCTCTGAGCTGTGTAAACAAGTCCATCCATTCTTCTCTCTTGTCTCGTACTGCTTTTCTAAGTATAGGTAAAGCTTCCATACAAGATGAAGACCAACAGGTTGGTGTTTCTAGTTCAGGCCAGACACCTGTTGGTGTGAAATACAGCTCTCATCAATCATCAATAAACTACCATCTACCTGGCTCCTGAGTACTCTTCTTAAGGAACAATAGAAGGCTTTCATTGTATGAGGAAATTCCTGGGAAAGTGGTGTGAAGCTGTGTCGTTGAACTATTAAGTGCTGTACCGTATATCAGCACTTAACAAGCATTGATAAGCTTATTTGTCTACCGGTCCTAGCTTCAAGTTTGTATAATCAGCAATGTTTTGTCAGCAAGCTACCTTTGTCAGGTAAGAGATATTTCATACCATCTGCGTTCTCTCTCTCTCTCTCTCTCTCTCTCTCTCTCTCTCTCTTTCTTTCTTTCTCTCTCTCTCTTTCTCTCTCTCTCTCTCTCTCTCTCTCTCTCTTTCTCTCTTTCTCTCTTTCTCTCTCTCTTTCTCTCTTTCTCTCTTTCTCTCTCTCTCTCTCTCTCTCTCTCTCTCTCTCTCTCTTTCTTTCTTTCTCTCTCTCTCTTTCTCTCTCTCTCTCTCTCTCTCTCTTTCTCTCTTTCTCTCTTTCTCTCTCTCTTTCTCTCTTTCTCTCTCTCTCTCTCTCTCTCTCTCTCTCTCTCTCTCTCTCTCGCTCTCTCTCAATTCAATTTCAATTCAATTTAAGGGTTTTATTGGCATGGAAAACATATGTTAACATTGCCAAAGCAAGTGAAATAGATAATTAACAAAAGTGAGATAAACAATAAAAATGAACAGTAAACATTACACTCACAGAATTTCCTAAATAATAAAGAGATTTCAAATACAAATAAATAAATATGGGTTGTATTTACAATGGTCACAAATCTTGCTGCTGTGCTGGCACACTGTGGTATTTCACCCAGTAGATATGCGAGTTTATCAACATCGGGTTTGTTTGGATCTGGGTAATCTGAGGGAAATTTGAGTCTCTAATATAGTCATACACATGGTAGGAGGTTGGGAAGTGCAGCTCAGTTTCCACCTCATTTTGTGGGCAGTGTGCACATTGCCTGTCTTCTCTTGAGAGCCAGGTCTGCCGACGGCGGTCTTTCTTAATAGCAATGCTATGCTCACTGAGTCTGTACTTAGTCAAAGCTTTCCTTAAGTTTGTGGCAGTCACAGTGGTCAGGTATTCTGCGTACACTCTGTTTAGGGTTAAATAGCATTCTAGTTTGTTCATTTTTTTTTGTTAATTCCAATGTGTCAAGTAGATATCTTTTTGTTTGCTCATGATTTGGTTTTGTCTAATTGTGTTGCTGTCCTGGGGCTCTGTGGGGTCTGTTTGTGGCTGAACCCCAGGACCAGCTTGCTTAAGGGACTCTTCTCCAGGTTCATCTCTCTCTCTCTCTCTCTCTCTCTCTCTCTCTCTCTCTCTCTCTCTCTCTCTCTCCATCCCAGGTCCTGCTGGTGTTTGCGAAGGAGGATGGTCAGAGCGATGCCTTCTGGTGGGCGTGTGACCGGGCGGGTTTCAGGTGTAACATTGCCCGAACGCCCGAATCCGCTGTCGAATGTTTCCTGGACAAGAGCCACGAGATTGTGGTCATTGATGGACGCCACTCACAATACTTTGAGGCAGAGGCTGTCTGCCGGTGAGCTCAAACTGTTTGTCTGTCTGTCTGTCTGAAATTATGGTAATACAAACTGTCTGTCTATCTGTCTGTCTGAGATTATGGTAATACAAACTGTCCGTCTGTCTGTCTGTCTGTCTGAGACGATGGTAATACAAACTGTCTGTCTGTCTTTCTGTCTGTCTGTCTGAGATGATGGTAATACAAACTGTCCGTTTGTCTGTCTGTCTGAGATTATGGTAATACAAACTGTCTGTCTGTCTGTCTGTCTGTCTGTCTGTCTGTCTGTCTGTGATGATGGTAAGACAAACTGTCTGTCTGTGTGTCTGAGATGATGGTAATACAAACTGTCTGTGTGTGTGTCTGAGATGATGGTAATACAAACTGTCTGTGTGTGTGTCTGAGATGATGGTAATACAAACTGTGTGTCTGAGATGATGGTAATACAAACTGTCCGTTTGTCTGTCTGTCTGAGATTATGGTAATACAAACTGTCTGTCTGTCTGTCTGTCTGTCTTTCTGTCTGAGATGATGGTAATACAAACTGTCTGTCTGTGTGTCTGTCTGAGATGATGGTAATACAAACTGTCTGTCTGTGTGTCTGAGATGATGGTAAGACAAACTGTCTGTCTGTGTGTCTGTCTGAGATGATGGTAATACAAACTGTCTGTCTGTGTGTCTGAGATGATTGTAATACAAACTGTCTGTGTGTCTGAGATGATGGTAATACAAACTGTCTGTCTGTGTGTCTGAGATGATGGTAATACAAACTGTCTGTGTGTCTGTCTGAGATGACGGTAATACAAACTGTCTGTCTGTGTGTCTGTCTGTCTGAGATGATGGTAATACAAACTGTCTGTCTGTGTGTCTGAGATGATGGTAATACAAACTGTCTGTGTGTCTGAGATGATGGTTATACAAACTGTCTCTGTCTATCTGAGATGATGGTAATACAAACTGTCCGTTTGTCTGTCTGTCTGAGATTATGGTAATACAAACTGTCTGTCTGTCTGTCTGTCTGTCTGTCTGTCTGTGATGATGGTAAGACAAACTGTCTGTCTGTGTGTCTGAGATGATGGTAATACAAACTGTCTGTGTGTGTGTGTCTGAGATGATGGTAATACAAACTGTCTGTGTGTGTGTCTGAGATGATGGTAATACAAACTGTGTGTCTGAGATGATGGTAATACAAACTGTCCGTTTGTCTGTCTGTCTGAGATTATGGTAATACAAACTGTCTGTCTGTGTGTCTGTCTGAGATGATGGTAATACAAACTGTCTGTCTGTGTGTCTGAGATGATGGTAAGACAAACTGTCTGTCTGTGTGTCTGTCTGAGATGATGGTAATACAAACTGTCTGTCTGTGTGTCTGAGATGATGGTAATACAAACTGTCTGTGTGTCTGAGATGATGGTAATACAAACTGTCTGTCTGTGTGTCTGAGATGATGGTAATACAAACTGTCTGTGTGTCTGTCTGAGATGACGGTAATACAAACTGTCTGTCTGTGTGTCTGTCTGTCTGAGATGATGGTAATACAAACTGTCTGTCTGTGTGTCTGTCTCAGATGATGGTAATACAAACTGTCTGTGTGTCTGAGATGATGGTAATACAAACTGTCTGTCTGTGTGTCTGAGATGATGGTAATACAAACTGTCTGTGTGTCTGTCTGAGATGACGGTAATACAAACTGTCTGTCTGTGTGTCTGTCTGTCTGAGATGATGGTAATACAAACTGTCTGTCTGTGTGTCTGAGATGATGGTAATACAAACTGTCTGTCTGTGTGTCTGAGATGATGGTAATACAAACTGTCTGTCTGTGTGTCTGAGATGATGGTAATACAAACTGTCTGTCTGTGTGTCTGAGATGATGGTAAGACAAACTGTCTGTCTGTGTGTCTGTCTGAGATGATGGTAATATAAACTGTCTGTCTGAGTGTCTGAGATGACTGTAATACAAACTGTCTGTCTGTGTGTCTGAGATGATGGTAATACAAACTGTCTGTCTGTGTGTCTGAGATGATGGTAATACAAACTGTCTATCTGTGTGTCTGAGATGATGGTAATACAAACTGTCTGTGTGTGTGTCTGTCTGTGATGATGGTAATACAAACTGTCTGTCTGTGTGTCTGAGATGATGGTAATACAAACTGTCTGTCTGTGTGTCTGTCTGTGATGATGGTAATACAAACTGTCTGACTGTGTGTCTGAGATGATGGTAATACAAACTGTCTATCTGTGTGTCTGAGATGATGGTAATACAAACTGTCTGTCTGTGTGTCTGTCTGTGATGATGGTAATACAAACTGTCTGACTGTGTGTCTGAGATGATGGTAATACAAACTGTCTGTGTGTGTGTCTGAGATGATGGTAATACAAACTGTCTGTGTGTCTGAGATGATGGTAATACAAACTGTCTATCTGAGTGTCTGAGATGATGGTAATACAAACTGTCTATCTGAGTGTCTGAGATGATGGTCATACAAACTGTCTGTCTGTGTGTCTGAGATAATGGTAATACAAACTGTCTGTCTGTGTGTCTGAGATGATGGTAATACAAACTGTCTGTCTGTGTGTCTGTCTGTGATGATGGTAATACAAACTGTCTGACTGTGTGTCTGAGATGATGGTAATACAAACTGTCTGTGTGTCTGAGATGATGGTAATACAAACTGTCTGTGTGTCTGAGATGATGGTAATACAAACTGTCTATCTGTGTGTCTGAGATGATGGTAATACAAACTGTCTATCTGAGTGTCTGAGATGATGGTCATACAAACTGTGTGTCTGTGATGATGGTAATACAAACTGTCTGTCTGTGTGTCTGAGATGATGGTAATACAAACTGTCTGTGTGTCTGAGATGATGGTAATACAAACTGTCTGTCTGTGTGTGTGTCTGAGATGATGGTAATACAAACTGTCTGTCTGTGTGTCTGAGATGATGGTAATACAAACTGTCTGTCTGTGTGTCTGAGATGATGGTAATACAAACTGTCTGTCTGTGTGTCTGAGATGATGGTAAGACAAACTGTCTGTCTGTGTGTCTGTCTGAGATGATGGTAATATAAACTGTCTGTCTGAGTGTCTGAGATGACTGTAATACAACCTGTCTGTCTGCGTGTCTGAGATGATGGTAATACAAACTGTCTGTCTGTGTGTCTGAGATGATGGTAATACAAACTGTCTATCTGTGTGTCTGAGATGATGGTAATACAAACTGTCTGTGTGTGTGTGTCTGTCTGTGATGATGGTAATACAAACTGTCTGTCTGTGTGTCTGAGATGATGGTAATACAAACTGTCTGTCTGTGTGTCTGAGATGATGGTAATACAAACTGTCTGTCTGTGTGTCTGTCTGTGATGATGGTAATACAAACTGTCTGACTGTGTGTCTGAGATGATGGTAATACAAACTGTCTGTCTGTGTGTCTGAGATGATGGTAATACAAACTGTCTGTCTGTCTGTCTGTGATGATGGTAATACAAACTGTCTGACTGTGTGTCTGAGATGATGGTAATACAAACTGTCTGTGTGTGTGTCTGAGATGATGGTAATACAAACTGTCTGTGTGTCTGAGATGATGGTAATACAAACTGTCTGTGTGTCTGAGATGATGGTAATACAAACTGTCTATCTGAGTGTCTGTGATGATGGTAATACAAACTGTCTGTGTGTCTGAGATGATGGTAATACAAACTGTCTATCTGTGTGTCTGAGATGATGGTAATACAAACTGTCTGTGTGTCTGAGATGATGGTAATACAAACTGTCTGAGTGTCTGAGATGATGGTCATACAAACTGTCTGTCTGTGTGTCTGAGATGATGGTAATACAAACTGTCTGTTTGTGTGTCTGAGATGATGGTAATACAAGCTGTCTGTGTGTCTGAGATGATGGTAATACAAACTGTCTGTCTGTGTGTGTGTCTGAGATGATGGTAATACAAACTGTCTGTGTGTGTGTCTGAGATGATGGTAATACAAACTGTCTGTCTGTGTGTGTGTCTGAGATGATGGTAATACAAACTGTCTGTGTGTCTGAGATGATGGTAATACAAACTGTCTGTGTGTCTGAGATGATGGTAATACAAACTGTCTGTCTCTGTGTCTGAGATGATGGTAATACAAACTGTCTGTCTGTGTGTCTGAGATGATGGTAATACAAACTGTCTGTGTGTCTGAGATGATGGTAATACAAACTGTCTGTCTGTGTGTCTGAGATGATGGTAATACAAACTGTCTGTGTGTCTGTCTGAGATGACGGTAATACAAACTGTCTGTCTGTGTGTCTGTCTGTCTGAGATGATGGTAATACAAACTGTCTGTCTGTGTGTCTGTCTCAGATGATGGTAATACAAACTGTCTGTGTGTCTGAGATGATGGTAATACAAACTGTCTGTCTGTGTGTCTGAGATGATGGTAATACAAACTGTCTGTGTGTCTGTCTGAGATGACGGTAATACAAACTGTCTGTCTGTGTGTCTGTCTGTCTGAGATGATGGTAATACAAACTGTCTGTCTGTGTGTCTGAGATGATGGTAATACAAACTGTCTGTCTGTGTGTCTGAGATGATGGTAATACAAACTGTCTGTCTGTGTGTCTGAGATGATGGTAATACAAACTGTCTGTCTGTGTGTCTGAGATGATGGTAAGACAAACTGTCTGTCTGTGTGTCTGTCTGAGATGATGGTAATATAAACTGTCTGTCTGAGTGTCTGAGATGACTGTAATACAAACTGTCTGTCTGTGTGTCTGAGATGATGGTAATACAAACTGTCTGTCTGTGTGTCTGAGATGATGGTAATACAAACTGTCTATCTGTGTGTCTGAGATGATGGTAATACAAACTGTCTGTGTGTGTGTCTGTCTGTGATGATGGTAATACAAACTGTCTGTCTGTGTGTCTGAGATGATGGTAATACAAACTGTCTGTCTGTGTGTCTGTCTGTGATGATGGTAATACAAACTGTCTGACTGTGTGTCTGAGATGATGGTAATACAAACTGTCTATCTGTGTGTCTGAGATGATGGTAATACAAACTGTCTGTCTGTGTGTCTGTCTGTGATGATGGTAATACAAACTGTCTGACTGTGTGTCTGAGATGATGGTAATACAAACTGTCTGTGTGTGTGTCTGAGATGATGGTAATACAAACTGTCTGTGTGTCTGAGATGATGGTAATACAAACTGTCTATCTGAGTGTCTGAGATGATGGTAATACAAACTGTCTATCTGAGTGTCTGAGATGATGGTCATACAAACTGTCTGTCTGTGTGTCTGAGATAATGGTAATACAAACTGTCTGTCTGTGTGTCTGAGATGATGGTAATACAAACTGTCTGTCTGTGTGTCTGTCTGTGATGATGGTAATACAAACTGTCTGACTGTGTGTCTGAGATGATGGTAATACAAACTGTCTGTGTGTCTGAGATGATGGTAATACAAACTGTCTGTGTGTCTGAGATGATGGTAATACAAACTGTCTATCTGTGTGTCTGAGATGATGGTAATACAAACTGTCTATCTGAGTGTCTGAGATGATGGTCATACAAACTGTGTGTCTGTGATGATGGTAATACAAACTGTCTGTCTGTGTGTCTGAGATGATGGTAATACAAACTGTCTGTGTGTCTGAGATGATGGTAATACAAACTGTCTGTCTGTGTGTGTGTCTGAGATGATGGTAATACAAACTGTCTGTCTGTGTGTCTGAGATGATGGTAATACAAACTGTCTGTCTGTGTGTCTGAGATGATGGTAATACAAACTGTCTGTCTGTGTGTCTGAGATGATGGTAAGACAAACTGTCTGTCTGTGTGTCTGTCTGAGATGATGGTAATATAAACTGTCTGTCTGAGTGTCTGAGATGACTGTAATACAACCTGTCTGTCTGCGTGTCTGAGATGATGGTAATACAAACTGTCTGTCTGTGTGTCTGAGATGATGGTAATACAAACTGTCTATCTGTGTGTCTGAGATGATGGTAATACAAACTGTCTGTGTGTGTGTGTCTGTCTGTGATGATGGTAATACAAACTGTCTGTCTGTGTGTCTGAGATGATGGTAATACAAACTGTCTGTCTGTGTGTCTGAGATGATGGTAATACAAACTGTCTGTCTGTGTGTCTGTCTGTGATGATGGTAATACAAACTGTCTGACTGTGTGTCTGAGATGATGGTAATACAAACTGTCTGTCTGTGTGTCTGAGATGATGGTAATACAAACTGTCTGTCTGTCTGTCTGTGATGATGGTAATACAAACTGTCTGACTGTGTGTCTGAGATGATGGTAATACAAACTGTCTGTGTGTGTGTCTGAGATGATGGTAATACAAACTGTCTGTGTGTCTGAGATGATGGTAATACAAACTGTCTGTGTGTCTGAGATGATGGTAATACAAACTGTCTATCTGAGTGTCTGTGATGATGGTAATACAAACTGTCTGTGTGTCTGAGATGATGGTAATACAAACTGTCTATCTGTGTGTCTGAGATGATGGTAATACAAACTGTCTGTGTGTCTGAGATGATGGTAATACAAACTGTCTGAGTGTCTGAGATGATGGTCATACAAACTGTCTGTCTGTGTGTCTGAGATGATGGTAATACAAACTGTCTGTTTGTGTGTCTGAGATGATGGTAATACAAGCTGTCTGTGTGTCTGAGATGATGGTAATACAAACTGTCTGTCTGTGTGTGTGTCTGAGATGATGGTAATACAAACTGTCTGTGTGTGTGTCTGAGATGATGGTAATACAAACTGTCTGTCTGTGTGTGTGTCTGAGATGATGGTAATACAAACTGTCTGTGTGTCTGAGATGATGGTAATACAAACTGTCTGTGTGTCTGAGATGATGGTAATACAAACTGTCTGTCTCTGTGTCTGAGATGATGGTAATACAAACTGTCTGTCTGTGTGTCTGAGATGATGGTAATACAAACTGTCTGTGTGTCTGAGATGATGGTAATACAAACTGTCTGTCTGTGTGTCTGAGATTATGGTAATACAAACTGTCTGTGTGTGTGTCTGAGATTATGGTAATACAAACTGTCTGTGTGTGTGTCTGAGATTATGGTAATACAAACTGTCTGTCTGTGTGTGTGTCTGAGATTATGGTAATACAAACTGTCTGTGTGTCTGAGATGATGGCAATACAAACTGTCTGTGTGTGTGTCTGAGATGATGGTAATATAAACTGTCTGTGTGTGTGTCTGAGATGATGGTAATACAAACTGTCTGTGTGTGTGTCTGAGATGATGGTAAAACAAACTGTCTGTGTGTGTGTGTGTGTCTGAGATGATGGCAATACAAACTGTCTGTGTGTGTGTCTGAGATGATGGTAATATAAACTGTCTGTCTGTGTGTCTGAGATGATGGTAATACAAACTGTCTGTCTGTGTGTCTGAGATGATGGTAATACAAACTGTCTGTGTGTGTGTGTCTGAGATGAGGGTAATACAAACTGTCTGTGTGTGTGTCTGAGATTATGGTAATACAAACTGTCACACAGTTACTCTGACATCCAAGACATTCCTGGACGAAAATGATTCTACAGAATATATCATGCCTCTGTAGGCCTAACTATTCGATGTACTGTAAGTGAGATTCCGGCTCAATATAAAAAAACAAAAGTAAATGACACATGCAAGAATTCAAACACTGAGTTTTATTATAAGTAGACACGAGGCTGTCATTTAATGCTTAATCAACTTAATTGTTCTATTATTGTGGCCCTGGTGGCACAAAGTAATCAAAGGTCTGACTTCACAGAGAGGCTTGTGAAAATGGTCACAACAGGGGACCGGCGTGTGTGTGTTTAAGGGGAAGGGGGTGTATCTGATCTCCATCAGCTAGGACTTGACAATGGTTAATCAAATCTCCCAATTTTTTCTCAATTTTGCATGCCTTCTGAAACAGCTGCAACTGTATATGCATTCGTAAATCAAGTCCTTTCTTGAGTTTGGCTCAGGGATGGAACAACTGTTCAGCATCTGAGCTTATGGTTGTTTGTGGGAGAAAGGGGTCAAGTGCGTGTGTGTGTGTGTGTGTGTGTGTCTGTGTGTGTGTGTGTGTGTGTGTGTGTGTGTGTGTGTGTGTGTGTGTGCATGCGTGTTTCCCACATATTTTGCTGATTTTAGGGATAATATAGGATGAAACACAGTAAGCTAACAGTCCTTTGCATGAACTGCCTATGTTATTGTTAATTATGGAAATGAAGTTTGGACACACCTACTCATTGAAGGGTTTTTCTTTATTTTTACTATTTCTACGTTGTAGAATAATAGTGAAGACATCAAAACTATGAAATAACACATATGGAATCATGTAGTAGCCAAAAAAGTGTATTTGATATTTTACAAAGTTGCCACCCTTTGCCTTGATTACAGCTTTGCACACTCTTGGCATTCCCTCAACCAGCTTCATGAGGCATGCTTTTCCAACAGTCTTGAAGGAGTTCCCACATATGCTGAGCACTTGTTGACTGCTTTTCCTTCATCCCAAACCATCTCAATTAGGTTGAGGTCGGGGGATTGTGGAGGCCAGGTCATCTGATGCAGCACCATCACTCTCCTTATTGGTCAAATAGCCCTTAGGAGGTGTGTTTTGGGTCATTGTCCTGTTGAAAAACAAATGATAGTCACACTAAGCACAAACCAGATGGGATGGCGTATCGCTGCAGAAAGCTGTGGTAGACATGCTGGTTAAGTGTGCCTTGAATTCAAAATAAATCACAGACAGTGTCACCAGCAAAGCACCATCACACCACCTCCATGCTTCACGATGGGAACCACACATGCGGAGATCATCCGTTCACCTACTCTGCATCTCTCAAAGACACAGTGGTTGGAACCATAAATAAAAAATGTGGACTCATCTGACCAAAGGACAGATTTCCACCGGTTTAATGTCCATTGCTTGTGTTTCTTGGCCCAAGCAAGTCTCTTCTTCTTATTGGTGTCCTTTAGTAGTGGTTTCTTTGCAGCAATTCGACCATGAAGGCCTGATTCACGCAGTCTCCTCTGAACAGTTGATGTTGAGATGTGTCTGTTACTTGAACTCTGTGAAGCATTTATTTGGGCTGCAATCTGAGGTACAGTTAACTCTAATGAACTTATTCTCTGTAGCAGAGGTAACTCTGGGTCTTCCTTTCCTGTGGCGGTCCTCATGAGGGCCAGTTTCATCATAGTGCTTGATGACTGCACTTGAAGAAACTTTCAAAGTTCTTGAAATGTTCCGGATTGACTGACCTTCATGTCTTAAAGTAATGATGGACTGTCGTTTCTCTTTGCTTATTTGAGCTGTTCTTGCCATAATATGGACTTGGTCGTTGACCAAATAGGGATATCTAATGTATACCACCCCTACCTTGTCACAACACAACTGATTGGTTCAAACACATTAAGAAGGAAAGAAATTCCACAAATTAACTTTTAACAAGGCACAACAGTTAATTGAAAGGCATTCCAGGTGACTACCTCATGAAGCTGGTTTAGAGAATGCCAAAAGTGTGCAAAGTGTCATAAAGGCAAAGGGTGGCAACTTTTTTGCTTACTACATGATTCCATATGTGTTATTTATTTTGATGTCTTCACAATTATTCTACAAGGTAAAAAAAAGTAAAAAATTAAGAAAAACCCTTGAATGAGTAGGTGTGTCCAAACTTTTGAGTGGTACTGTATATAAATATATATTTACAGAAATATGTGGGGGATTGGAAATGATGCAGTCTACATTGATGGAAGCTACAATCTATCTGCAATATTAAAGCTACTACCCCCCAAAAAATATATATAATAATAATAATCAATTGGCCTAGCTAGTTTCCCTACATATAAGGACAAATTGAGTTACTTAACTTTCTCCACTTTCCAATCAGTCACTTCATTATTTATAGGTTAGTGTTAGAGGTCTCTATTAGTCGGATGCTACTTTCCACACCACATCACGCACTTTTGTGTGTGTGTGTGTGTGTGTGTGTGTGTGTGTGTGTGTGTGTGTGTGTGTGTGTGTGTGTGTGTGTATCAGGGTCACCCATGACTTGTTTTTAGAACACATTGGATTGAGTCTTTGTTTTAATAACTGCCCAACACACCCATGGCCTCCCTCCCGCCTTCGCTCCATCCGTCAGCTGTTGAACCCTTTAAAGAACCCTTGTTGGTTCCAGGTAGAAACCTTTTGGTTCCACGTAGAACTCTTTTGGGTTCCATGTAGAACCCTCTATGGAAAGGGTTCTACATGGAACCCAAAAGAGTTCTACCTGGAACCAAAAAGTGTTCTTCTATGGGGACAGCCAAATAAACCTTTTGGAATCCTTATTTTTAAGAGTGTAGTGGGGCTGTTTTTTTTCATTCAAGTTCCACATTATTTTTGGCTTCTCTAGTTACCTGCTGGTGTTGATGTATACATCTGTGTCTGTCTAGTACAGTTTCTACAGGCATAGTGTTAGTATCCTCTGATTTCTACTTTTACTCTTATGTACTAGCCACTAACTAGCCTACTATATATAGCCTTGGCGCCTGCAGCATACC
This sequence comes from Oncorhynchus mykiss, assembly GCF_013265735.2. Taxonomy (NCBI): domain Eukaryota; kingdom Metazoa; phylum Chordata; class Actinopteri; order Salmoniformes; family Salmonidae; genus Oncorhynchus; species Oncorhynchus mykiss. Next base: position 23,304,271 of record NC_048569.1, on the reverse strand, counting down.
CTCTCCCTGCTATTCTACTTAGATACACTCAAAGCTTAAACTGTCTTAATAATCCCACCTAGTATTTATCATGTGGCCAGACCATCATATGCTTCTTCGTATAGTATCTAGTGAATTATGAGTTATTGGTCATGCATGGTAATATTTTCCCAGAAGCAGAGAGAGAGAAAGTCGCTTTCTCTCTTCCCAATAAAGACCCATCACATGTCGCTGTCTGTCTGTTGCTCTCTCTCTCTCTCTCTCCTCCCTCCCTCCCTGTCTCATGCCAGCCAAGAGGCTTTTGCCGTCACTCACAGGGATGCTGGCCCATGTTGATTCCAATGCTTCCCACAGTTGTGTCCTTTGGCTGGATGTCCTTTGTGTGTTGGACCATTATTGATATACACAGGAAACTGTTGAGCGTGAAAATCCCAGCAGCGCTGCAGTTCTTGACACAAACTGGTGCGCCTGGCACGTACTACCATACCCCGTTCAAAGCACTTCAATCTTTAGTCTTGCCCATTCAACCTCTGAATTGCACACATACACAATCCATGTCTCAGTTGTCTCAAGACTTAAACCTTCTTTAACCTGTCTCCTCACCTTCATCTACACTGATTGAAGTGGATTTAACATCAATAAGGGATCATAGCTTTCACCTGGATTCACCTAGTCAGTCTATGTCATGGAAAGAGACAGTGTTCATGTTTTGAATACTCAGTGAATATATAAGTCTGTAACGTCTATGTTTTAAATGTATGGAAATTGTAAAGTATTTTTGCCTGTAATGTATTTTTCGTTATGTGCCGGAACCCAGGAATACTGTCACCATTGGCATCAGGCTAATGGGGATCCTAATAAAAATCAGAAATCGTAAATCTCTCAATCTTTCCCCACTCTCTCCCTTTTTTCTCCCTATCTCTCCTTCCCTCTCTCGCTCCCTCTCTCCTTCCCTCTCTCTCCTTCCCCCTCTCTTTCTCTCTCCCTCACTCTTTCTCCCTCTCTCTCTCCTTCCCTGTCTCTCCTTCCCGGTCTCTCCTTCCCTCTCTCTCTCGCTCCCTCTCTTTCCTTCCTCTCTCTCTCTCCTTCCCTCTTTCGCCTTCCATCTCTCTCCCTCTCTCTCTTCTTCCCTCACTCCCTCTCCCTCTCTCTCCTTCCCTCTCTTTCCTTCCCTCTCTCTTCTTCCCGCTCTTTCCCTCTCTTTCCTTCCTCCTCTCTCTTTCCCTCTCTCTCATTCCCTCTCTCTCTCTCTCTTTCCCTCTCTCTCATTCCCTCTCTCTCTCTCTCTCCACCTCTCTCCATCCCTCTCTCTCCTTCCTTCTCTACTTCTCTCCCCCCTCCCTGCTTCCCATCTTTCTCCAGTACAGTGTGTCCATGGTGAGCCTGTGTAAAGTAGAGAAATGTTCTCTCCTCTCATATGCCAATGACATCACTTCTCCACTGCCCACATGTTTAGACTGGCACTCATTCGAAAGCCACCTTTCATGTTGTGTGTGTGTGTCAAATGAAACTATCAAGTCAAACTTAATCACACATTACTGTCAAACCTGCCTCATGAGCTAGGGAGTTTGTAAGGTAAAGCACAAAAGCACTTAAAGTTCTCATATGTGGTCAAAAACATATACAATGCTTTCAGAAAGTATTCACACCCCTTGACTTTTTCCACATTTTGTTTTGTTACAACCGGAGATGTTGTGTCACTGATCTACACACAATATGCCATAATGTCGAAGTGGAATTATGTTTATAGAAATGTTTACAAATTCATTAAATTAAAAGCTAAAATGCCTTGAGTCAATAAGTATTCAACCCTTTTGCTATGGCAAGTCACATAATAAGTTGCATGAACTCAATCTGAACTCAATCTGTGTGCAATAATAGTGTTTAACATTATTTTTAAATGACTACCTCATCTCTGTACCCCACACATATACATACAATTAAGTGCGAGTGAATTTCAAGCACAGATTCAAGCACAAAGACCAGGGAGGTTTTCCAATGTTTTGAAAAGGACACTTATTTTTATTTTTTTATTTCACTCTTTATTTAACCAGGTAGGCTAGTTGAGAACAAGTTTGTTACGGTTTTCTTCTGGTGAAAGAGAGGCGGACCAAAACGCAGCGTGGTTGAAGTTCATGTTTTTTTTATAAGAAAAACTATACATGAACAAACTACAAAAACAAGAAACGTGTAAACCCGAAACAGTCCCGTGTGGTACAAACACTGACACAGGAGACAATCACCCACCAGAGACCTAAAGAATATGGCTGCCTAAATATGGTTCCCAATCAGAGACAACGATGAGTCTATGGTTGCCTAGAGTGGTTCTCAATCAGAGGCAGGTGGTTATCGTTGTCTCTGATTGAGAACCACTCTAGGCAACCATAGACTTACCTAGACTACTATACTAAACACAACTCCATCAATCTACAAAATCCCTAGACAAGACAAACACATAATTCACCCATGTCACAAACCCATAGGGGAGGGTCTGGGTGGGCGTCTGTCCACGGTGGCGGCGCTGGACGTGGACCCCACTCCAACTTAGTCTTTGTCCACCTCCTTAGCGTCCTTAGATTGGCGACCCTCGCCGCCGACCTTGGCCTAGTAACCCTAACAAAGGGCCCCACTGGACTGAGGGGCAGCTCGGGACTGAGGTAGCTCGGGACTGTGGGGTAGCTCAGGACTGAGCGGAAGCTCAGGACTGAGAGGAAGCTCAGGACTGAGAGGAAGCTCAGGCAGGTTGACGGCTCTGGCAGATCCTGGCTGAATGGTGGTTCTGGCAGATCCTGGCTGTCTGGCGGATCCTGGCTGACTGGCGGCTCTGGCGGATCCTGGCTGACTGGCGGATCCTGGCTGAATGGCGGATCCTTGCTGACTGGCGGATCCTGGCTGACTGGCGGATCCTGGCTGACTGGCGGATCCTGGCTGACTGGCGGCTCTGGCGGATCCTGGCTGACTGGCGGCTCTGGCGGATCCTGGCTGACGGGCGACTCTGGCGGATCCTGGCTGACGGGCGACTCTGGCGGATCCATGCTGACGGGCGACTCTGGCGGATCCATGCTGACGGGCGACTCTGGCGGATCCATGCTGACGGGCGACTCTGGCGGATCCATGCTGACGGGCGACTCTGGCGGATCCATGCTGACGGGCGACTCTGGCTGCTCCATGCTGACAGGCGACTCTGGCTGCTCATGACAGACGGGAGACTCTGGCGGCTCATGACAGACGGGAGACTCTGGCGGCTCATGACAGACGGGAGACTCTGGCGGCTCATGACAGATGGGAGACTCTGGCGGCTCATGACAGACGGGAGACTCTGGCGGCTCATGACAGACGGGAGACTCCGGCTGCGCTGGAGAGGAGGAAGGCTCTGGCAGCGCTGGACAGGCGGGAGACTCCGACAGCGCTGGACAGGCGAAGCGCACTGTAGGCCTGGTGCGTGGTGCTGGCACTGGTGGTACTGGGCCGAGGACACGCACAGGAAGCCTGGTGCGGGGAGCTGTCACCAGAGGGCTGGTGTGTGAAGGTGGTATTGGATAGACCGGACCGTGCAGGCGCACTGGAGCTCTTGAGCACCGAGCCTGCCCAACCTTACCTGGTTCAATGCTCCCGGTCGCCCTGCCAGTGCGGCGAGGTGGAATAGCCCGCACTGGGCTATGCAGGCGAACCGGGGACACCGTGCGCAAGGCTGGTGCCTTGTAAGCCGGCCCAAGGAGACGCACTGAAGACCAGATGCGTAGAGCCGGCTTCATGGCACTTGGCTCGATGCCCACTCTAGCCCGGCCGATACGCGGAGCTGGTATGTACCGCACCGGGCTATGCACCCGCACTGGGGACACCGTGCGCTCCACAGCATAACACGGTGCCTGCCCGGTCTCTCTAGCCCGCCGGTAAGCACAGGGAAGTTGGCGCAGGTCTCCTACCTGGCTTTGCCATACTCCCTGTGTTCCTCCCCCCAAGAAATTTTTGGGGCTGACTCTCGGGCTTCCATCCACGCCGCCGTGCTCGTCTCTCCAACTCCATTCTCCTATAACCCTCCTCGCACTGATCCAGCGAATCCCAGGCGGGCTCCGGAACTCTCCCTGGGTCGACCGCCCACCTGTCTATTTCCTCCCAAGTCGTATAGTCCTGACTTCGCTGCTCCTGCTGCCGCTGCCTGTCACCACGCCGCTTGGTCCTGTTGTGGTGGGTGGTTCTGTTACGGTTTTCTTCCGTCGAAGGAGAGGCGGACCAAAACGCAGCGTGGTTGAAGTTCATGGGGTTTTTTTTATAAGAAAAACTATACATGAGCAAACTACAAAAACAAGAAACGTGTAAACCCGAAAACAGTCCCGTGTGGTACAAACACTGACACAGGAGACAATCACCCACCAGATACCTAAAGAATATGACTGCCTAAATATGGTTCCCAATCAGAGACAACGATAACCACCTGCCTCTGATTGAGAACCACTCTAGGCAACCATAGACTTACCTAGACTACTATACTAAACACAACCCCATCAATCTACAAAACCCCTAGACAAGACAAACACATAATTCACCCATGTCACACCCTGCCTAACCAAAATAATAAAGAGAAGACAGAATACTAAGACCAGGGCGTGACAAAGTTCTCATTTACAACTGCGACCTGGCCAAGATAAAGCATAGCAGTGTGAAGAGACAACAGCACAGAGTTACACGTGGAGTAAACAATAAACAAGCCAATAACACAGTAGAAAAAAAATAGTCTATATACATTTTGTGCAAAATGCCTGAGGAGGTAGGCAATAAATAGGCCATAGGAGCGAATAATGACAATTTAGCAGATTAAAACTGGAGTGATAAATGATCAGATGGTCATGTGCAAGTAGAGATACTGGTGTGCAAAAGAGCAGAAAAGTAAATAAATAAAAACAGTATGGGGATTAGGTAGGTAAATTGGGTGGGCTATTTACAGATGGACTATGTACAGCTGCAGCGATCGGTTAGCTGCTCAGATAGCAGATGTTTAAAGTTGGTGAGGGAAATTAAAGTCTCCAACTTCAGAGATTTTTGCAATTCGTTCCAGTCACAGGCAGCAGAGAACTGGAAGGAAAGGCGGCCAAATGAGGTGTTGGCTTTAGGGATGATCAGTGATATACACCTGCTGGAGCGCGTGCTATGGGTGGGTGTTGCCATCGTGACCAGTGAACTGAGATAAGGCAGAGCTTTACCTAGCATGGACTTGTAGATGACCTGGAGCCAGTGGGTCTGGTGACGAATATGTAGCGAGGGCCAGCCGACTAGAGCATATAGGTCGCAGTGGTGGGTGGTATAAGGTGCTTTAGTAACAAAACGGATGGCACTGTGATAAACTGCATCTAGTTTGCTGAGTAGAGTATTGGAAGCTATTTTGTAGATGACATTGCCGAAGTCGAGTATCGGTAGGATAGTCAGCTTTACTAGGGTAAGTTTGGCGGCGTGAGTGGAGGCTTTGTTGCGAAATAGAAGCCGACTCTAGATTTGATTTTGGATTGGAGATGTTTGATATGAGTCTCGAAGGAGAGTTTACAGTCTAGCCAGACACCTAGGTACTTATAGATGTCCACATATTCTAGGTCGGAACCATCCAGGGTGGTGATGCTAGTCGGGTGTGCGGGTGCAGGCAGCGAACGGTTGAAAAGCATGCATTTGGTTTTACTAGCGTTTAAGAGCAGTTGGAGGCCACGGAAGGAGTGCTGTATGGCATTGAAGCTCGTTTGGAGGTTAGATAGCACAGTGTCCAAGGACGGGCCGGAAGTATATAGAATGGTGTCGTCTGCGTAGAGGTGGATCAGGGAATCGCCCGCAGCATGAGAAACATCATTGATATATACAGAGAAAAGAGTCGGCCCGAGAATTGAACCCTGTGGCACCCCCATAGAGACTGCCAGAGGTCCGGACAACATGCCCTCCGATTTGACACACTGAACTCTGTCTGCAAAGTAGTTGGTGAACCAGGCAAGGCAGTCATTAGAAAAATCGAGGCTACTGAGTCTGCCGATAAGAATATGGTGGTTGTGTCACGAACCGGCTCAAAGCCCGTAACAAAGGGAGACCACTTGGAGATAAGGAGTAACAAAATATATATTTATTAACTAAAGCAACTAAGGAAAATATACAATGGTGTGTGTAATCAGTAATCAGTAGTGTAAGTGAGTGTTTTGCATGCATGAATGTGATAATGCAGGGTGTTGAAAGGTGCCAAAGCAAACAAACGGCCACCAAGAACCACAACACAATCTACAAAGGTGTCTGCATGGAGAGTGTCTTCTCCATGAATGTGGAAGAGGTCTATTTATCCTGGGAGACACCTGGCCCAGGTGTTTCCCATGAAGCTGACGACCCTCCCAACTCCGCCCACCGGCATCCTAATAAGGAAACAAGAACAAAGAGAGAATACGGCAGACAGAGTGGGAGGGTAGTCACAGTTGACAGAGTCGAAAGCCTTGGCCAGGTCGATGAAGACGGCTGGTCAGTACTGTCTTTTATCGATGGTGGTTATGATATCGTTTAGTACCTTGAGCGTGGCTGAGGTGCACCCGTGACCGGCTCGGAAACCGGATTTACAGCGGAGAAGGTACGGTGGGATTCGAGATAGTCAGTGATCTGTTTGTTAACTTGGCTCTCGAAGACCTTAGATAGGCAGGGCAGGATGGATATAGGCCTGTAACAATTTGGGTCCAGGGTGTCTCCCCCTTTGAAGAGGGGGATTACCGCTGCAGCTTTCCAATCCCTGGGGATCTCAGACGATACGAAAGAGAGGTTGAACAGGCTGGTAATAGGGGTTGCAACATTGGGGGTGGATAGTTTCAGAAATAGAGGGTACAGATTGTCAAGCCCAGCTGATTTGTATTGGTCCAGGTTTTGCAGCTCTTTCAGAACATCTGCTATCTGGATTTGGGTAAAGGAGAAGCTGGGGAGGCTTGGGCGAGTAGCTGGGGGGGGGGGGCTTTTGGCCGAGGTTGGAGTAGCCAGGAGGAAGGCATGGCCAGCCGTTGAGAAATGATTGTGAAGTTTTTGATTATCATGGATTTATTGGTGGTGACCGTGTTACCTAGCCTCAGTGCAATGGGCAGCTGGGAGGAGGTGCTCTTGTTCTCCATGGACTACAGTGTCCCAGAACTTTTTGGAGTTAGAGCTACAGGATGCAAATTTCTGCTTGAAAAAGCTGGCCTTTGCTTACCTGACTGACTGTGTGTATTGGTTACTGACTTCCCTGAACAGTTGCATATCGCGGGGACTATTCGATGCTATTGCAGTCCGCCACAGGATGTTTTTGTGCTGGCCGAGGGCAGTCAGGTCTTGAGTGAACCAAGGGCTATATCTGTTCTTAGTTCTGCATTTTTTGAACGGAGCATGCTTATTTAAGATGGTGAGGAAGTTACTTTTAAAGAATGACCAGGCATCTTCAACTGATGGGATGAGGTCAATATCCTTCCAGGATACCCGGGCCAGGTCGATTAGAAAGGCCTGCTCGCAGAAGTGTTTTATGGAGCGTTTGACAGTGATGAGGGGTGGTCGTTTGATCGCGGACCCGTATCGGATACAGGCAATGAGGCAGTGATCGCTGAGATCCTGATTGAAGACAGCGGAGGTGTATTTGGAGGGCAAGTTGGTCAGGATAATGTCTATGAGGGTGCCCATATTTACGGATTTAGGGTTGTACCTGGTGGGTTCCTTGATGATTTGTGTGAGATTGAGGGCATCTAGCTTAGATTGTAGGACTGCCGAGGTGTTAAGCATATCCCAGTTTAGGTCACCTAACAGAGCAAACTGAAGCTAGATGGGGGGCGATCAATTCACAAATGGTGTCCAGGGCACAGCTGGGAGCTGAGGGGGGTCGGTAGCAGGCGGCAACAGTGAGAAACTTATTTCTGGAGAGATTCATTTTTAAAATTAGAAGTTCAAACTGTTTGGGTATGGACCTGGAAAGTATGACATTACTTTGCAGGCTATCTCTGCAGTAGAATGCAACTCCTCCCCCTTTGGCAGTTCTATCTTGACGGAAAATGTTATAGTTGGGTATGGAAATCTCAGAATTTTTGGTGGCCTTCCTAAGCCAGGTTTCAGACACGGCAAGGACATCAGGGTTTGGAGTAGGATGAGGATGCGGAGAAAGGCTATCAAAACTGGTCGCCTAGAGCGTTGGGGACAAAGAATAAAAGGAGCAGATTTCTGGGCGTGGTAGAATATATTCAGGGCATAATGTGCAGACAGGGGTATGGTGGGGTGCGGGTACAGCGGAGGTACAGTGCCTTGCGAAAGTATTCGGCCCCCTTGAACTTTGCGACCTTTTGCCACATTTCAGGTTTCAAACATAAAGATATAAAACTGTATTTTTTAGTGAAGAATCAACAACAAGTGGGACACAATCATGAAGTGGAACGACATTTATTGGATATTTCAAACTTTTTTAACAAATCAAAAACTGAAAAATTGGGCGTGCAAAATTATTCAGCCCCTTTACTTTCAGTGCAGCAAACTCTCTCCAGAAGTTCAGTGAGGATCTCTGAATGATCCAATGTTGACCTAAATGACTAATGATGATAAATACAATCCACCTGTGTGTAATCAAGTCTCTGTATAAATGCAACTGCACTGTGATAGTCTCAGAGGTCCGTTAAAAGCGCAGAGAGCATCATGAAGAACAAGGAACACACCAGGCAGGTCCGAGATACTGTTGTGAAGAAGTTTAAAGCCGGATTTGGGTACAAAAAGATTTCCCAAGCTTTAAACATCCCAAGGAGCACTGTGCAAGTGATAATATTGAAATGGAAGGAGTATCAGACCATTGCAAATCTACCAAGACCTGGCCGTCCCTCTAAACTTTCAGCTCATACAAGGAGAAGACTGATCAGAGATGCAGCCAAGAGGCCCATGATCACTCTGGATGAACTGCAGAGATCTACAGCTGAGGTGGGAGACTCTGTCCATAGGACAACAATCAGTCGTATATTGCACAAATCTGGCCTTTATGGAAGAGTGGCAAGAAGAAAGCCATTTCTTAAAGATATCCATAAAAAGTGTTGTTTAAAGTTTGCCACAAGCCACCTGGGAGACACACCAAACATGTGGAAGAAGGTGCTCTGGTCAGATTAAACCAAAATTGAACTTTTTGGCAACAATGCAAAATGTTATGTTTGGCGTAAAAGCAACACAGCTCATCACCCTGAACACACCATCCCCACTGTCAAACATGGTGGTGGCAGCATCATGGTTTGGGCCTGCTTTTCTTCAGCAGGGTCAGGGAAGATGGTTCAAATTGATGGGAAGATGGATGGAGCCAAATACAGGACCATTCTGGAAGAAAACCTGATGGAGTCTGCAAAAGACCTGAGACTGGGACGGAGATTTGTCTTCCAACAAGACAATGATCCAAAACATAAAGCAAAGTCTACAATGGAATGGTTCAAAAATAAACATATCCAGGTGTTAGAATGGCCAAGTCAAAGTCCAGACCTGAATCCAATCGAGAATCTGTGGAAAGAACTGAAAACTGCTGTTCACAAATGCTCTCCATCCAACCTCACTGAGCTCGAGCTGTTTTGCAAGGAGGAATGGGAAACAATTTCAGTCTCTCGATGTGCAAAACTGATAGAGACATACCCCAAGCGACTTACAGCTGTAATCGCAGCAAAAGGTGGCGCTACAAAGTATTAACTTAAGGGGGCTGAATAATTTTGCACACCCAATTTTTCCGTTTTTGATTTGTTAAAAAAGTTTGAAATATCCAATAAATGTCGTTCCACTTCATGATTGTGTCCCACTTGTTGTTGATTCTTCACAAAAAAATACAGTTTTATATCTTTATGTTTGAAGCCTGAAATGTGGCAAAAGGTCGCAAAGTTCAAGGGGGACGAATACTTTCACAAGGCACTGTAAGCCCAGGTACTGGGTTATGATAAGAGAGGTTGTATCTCTGGACATGCTGGTTATAATGGGTGAGGTCACTGCATGTGTGGGAGGTGGGACAAAGGAGGTATCAGAGGTATGAACTAGGGGCTCCATTGTAAACTAAAACAATGATAACTAACCTGAACAACAGTATACAAGGCATATTGACATTTGAGAGAGACATACAGCGATGCATAAAGTAATCGCAGGTATTGATTGCGAGAGCTAGCTAAAACAACAGGTGAGACAACAACAGCTAATCAGCTAACACAACAACAGCAGGTAAAATGGCGATGACTAGGCAGAGAGGGTCGGATTAACTACACACAGAGCCTGAGTTTGCGGCTGGGGCCGACAGATAAAAAATAAATAAACAGAATGGAGTACCGTGATTAATGGACAGTCCAGCAGGCATCAGCTATGTAGCCAATTGATCATAGTGGGAGATTGGTAGATGGGTAAAAAAACAAAACAGACATTGAACATCTCTTCGAGCATGCTGCAGTTATTAATTACACTTTGGATGGTGTCTCAAAACAACCAGTCACTACAAAGATACAGGCACCCTTCATTACTCAGTTGCCGGAGAGGAAGGAAACCACTCAGGGATTTCACCATGAGGCCAATGGTGATTTTGAGAAATCTGAGGATGGATCAACAACATTGTAGTTATTCCACAATACAAACATAAATGACAGAGTGAAAAGAAGGAAGCCTGTACAGAATAAAAACAGAATAAAGGCATCCTGTTTTCAATAAGGCACTAAACTAATACTGCAAAATATGTGGCAGAGAAATGAACTTTTTGTCCTGAATACAAAAGCCTTATGCTTGGTGCAAATCCAACACAACACATCACTGAGTACCTGTCACGGCTTCTATGAGTAGTGGGTGGAGAAGTCAGGCGCAGAGAGCAGGGTAGTTCACAAGATGTAGATTTGTATTTTTCAAAACCCAGAGAGACGGTCACGCCACACACACAAGGGCATGTAAAGACCAAGTCCAAACAACAGGACGCAACTGACCGGAAAAATAAATACCACAAAATAATCACACACCATCAACAGAAAAACAAGCCCGCACAAAAGCCGGTGGGCCTACTGGGTTTAAATAGCCCACAACCAAACCTAAACACGAAACAGGTGCAACTAATCAGACACAACTAAATGAAACAGAAAAGGGGATCGGTGGCAGCTAGTAGGCCGGCGACGACGACCGCCGCCCGAACAGGAAGAGGCACCATCTTCGGCGGGATTCGTGACAGTACCACTCTTCATATTTTCAAGCATGGTGGTGGCTTAATCATGTTATGGGTATGCTTGTCGTCGGCAAGGACTAGGGAGTTTTTTAAGATAAAAATAAATGGAATAGAGCTAAGCACAGACAAAATCCTAGAGGAAAACTTGGTTCAGTCTGCTTTCCAACAGACACTGGGAGATGAATTCTCCTTTCACCAGAACAATTACCTAAAACACAAGGCCAAATATACACTGGAGTTGCTTACCAAGACGACATTGAATGTTCCTGAGTGTCCTAGTTACAGTTTTGACTTAAATCAGCTTGAAAATGTATGGCAAGACATAAACATGGCTGTCTAGCTATGATCAACAACCAACTTGACAGCACTTGAAGAATGTTTTAAAGGATAATGGGCAAGTGTTGTACAATCCACGTGTGCAAAGCACTTAGAGAATTACCCAGAAAGACTCACAGCTGTAATCACAGCCAAAGTCTCAGGGGGTTGAATACTTATCTAATCAAGATATATTAGAGTTTTATTTTCCATAAATGTTTCAAAAAAGTTTTCTTACACTTTGCCATTACAGAGTATTTTGTATAGATCTTTGACAAAAAAAGTACAATTACATCCATTTTACTCTCACTTTGTAACACAACAAAATGTGGAAAAAGTCAAGGGGAGTGAATACTTTCTGAAGGCACTGTATTTGAAAATGCTGTTCTCGCCACCTGCAGGATTTTGAATGCTTCTTTTTATCAATCTGTTATATTTTGATGTGTTTTTCTATTGTGTTGTTGATCCAGGTTGGTCCGTGCCACAAAGCCCTCAGAACACACAGTCCTTCTGGCCGTTGTGCCACAGACGTATGTATACATCGTAATTGATTGATGGTGTTTATTTGCCCTTCAAGAGGATTTTTTCCCGCAACTCACAACTCAAGTTACATACACAAACACCAAACAACAGTAAACAAACACAGATATGTTTCCTCACTGATGATGATAATGTCATACACGTGTGTGTATTCTATAATGATATGTGGTGTATATCTTATGTGGGTGGGCTGATGGTGATAATGTCATAGTGTGTGCTGTTTATGCTCTTCTTTCTCTATAGGCCTTTAGATCAGGAGGAGCCGTCTGTTCGTTCTCTACTCTGCGCTGGATTCAGCAGAGTATGTACTCTTCTCCTTATATGTTCCCTTCTTCCTCCTTATATGTTCTCTATGTACTATAGGAGGAAAAGAGGACATGCCTTTATATGGCATGACATCTGCCACCACCAACTCCTCTGTGACTCTGTAAAGTGAACTCAGCCAGGCAACTTAAAACACTCAGCATGCTATCCTATCATCCATCTGCTGAATCAGTCAGTCAGTCAGCTGGCTCATCTTATAAACACATGCAGTGTTTACCTACTGTACTGTACTGTACTGTACAGCAGGTCACAGTTCTCATCACATGCCCTACCTCCAAGATATGTAGGGTGAAAGGCCTCAGAGCTCAGAACCCAGGCAGAGATCACATCCGCAGACTACACACTGTACAGTACACTGTGTTGCTCATGTTTCTCTCTCTCTCTCTATCGCTCTGGTCAGAGGTATGTGGAGAACATTAGTGTCTCTGCCTGCTATAACGAATTGCTCCAGATAGAACATGGAGAGGTGCGCTGCCAGTTCAAACTCAGGTACATTGGTCCTCACACACACACACACACACACATTAAGTTCTTCTATCCTCGTATCCTCGTTTTCCATTCAAAATCCTATTTTCCCTAACACCTAACCCTAGTTCTAACCCTAAACCTAACCCTTAAGATTAAAATAGCCATTGTCCTCATGGGGACTTAGGAAATATCCCCAGGAGGGAGAACTTTCCTTGTTTTACTATCCTTGTGGGGATTTTAGGTCCTCACAAGGATAGAAGAACCAACCTACACACACACACACACACACACACACACACACACACACATAGTATGATTAAACAGCTCTCTTCTCTCCCTCAGGGCGTGCAACTCAGTCTTCACTGCTCTGGACCACTGTCAGGAGGCTGTGGAGATCACCAGTGAAGACCATGTGATACAGGTACACAAACACACACAAACACACAGTCATTCAGCCACACTGAAACACAATGTATCTCTTGACATTTATGGGTTGTTTAGGTAATCTGTGAAATAAAAACAAATCATTCTTATCCATCTCGCTCCCACGCCACCAGTACGTGAACCCAGCGTTTGAGCACATGATGGGATACCACAAAGGAGAGTTAATAGGGAAAGAGCTGACAGAACTCCCCAAGAGTGACAAGAACCGAGCAGATCTTCTAGACACCATCAACACCTGCATCAAGAAAGGAAAGGTGAGCTTCTGAAACTGAGCCACAGTGGAAGTGAGAGATCCTGCGAGAGACCCAATACCTCAACACCTGGTTGAAGACCATCCATCCATTCTTTATATTTGTGTAATGTTTTCTGTCCAGTTGTCTGACTGTCATTTCTTCATTGTATGAATGTTATATTGTTGTCTGACTGTATGTTCCGACTATGTTGTCTCTAGGAGTGGCAGGGGATCTACTACGCCAGGAGGAAGTCAGGTGACAGCATACAGCAGCACGTCAAGATTACGCCTGTGATTGGCCAGGGAGGGTAAATCACTGACATCACTTCCTCTATAAGGAGCCAGGCATCTTAACTTTATTGCACTGGGGACTGGCAGGCTATTGTATGGTCTTCCACCTTGGATTGATAACTGCTTGTGCAACTGGTAGTTACACAAAGATGGTTCCCAATCTAATATGCTTTGCTTTCCATCTCTTTACAGTAAAATCCGCCATTTTGTCTCCATCAAGAGGCCCCACAGTGACAACAACAAACAGGTGAGCAGGCATGGAAGTTATTTTTATGTTTCATGTAATGAGAGCAGTCAGTCTTAATGATTTGATAGTTACATGATCTATTCTTCAACTGTACTTACGTAAGATAAATGAATACCCTGTCAATCAAAAAACATTTATTGTTTTCCCCTTTTCCCCCTTTTGTAACTCGTATGGCCTCAAGGTGTTGTTGATCAATGACAGCTCTATGTTGTATGGAAGGCATGTGGTGTCTGCTTTGTTTGCCAGAATTGTAGCTTCATGGTAAATATGTGGCCTCAAGTGGTTCAGAGACAGCCCTGTGCTAGCCATGGGAAGACCACTTGTCTTCTTACTGTATGATGAATAGTCATACAATACCTTGTATTTCTTGTACAGTATGTTCCGTGCTGAATAAAACAGTGTAGACCAGCCTAAATTTCAAGCTGGCCCATGCTGGTCCATGGTGGTCTATGCTGTTCAAACTGGTCTACAAGCTGGTTAGGCTGGCCGACCAGCTGGTCAAGCTGGTGATGCTGGTGACCAGCTCATGCTGGTATGTTGGTGACAAGTTTATGCTGGTGACCAGTTTATGCTGGTGTCATGTCGTTGCCCTCTTTGGGTACAGCAAGCCCCATCCCCATCCCCCTCTCCCTGCCTCCTCCTTGCCTCCTTCAACTAGGCTGCTGTGGTCAGAGAGAGGTCGTAAATTCCTGAGGAGAAGACCCTGCCTCATGGCCACACAGTATAGAGAGAGAGTGAAGTTTCATAGAGAACAAAGGAATTTCTTCCACCTCACAGAACTGGAGGTCCGAACAAATTTCATGTTCCGGAGAAGGTATAAAAGATCGGTGAAGAATCCAGCTATGAACTGGTCCGTTTGTTACAACTTGGGGAAGCTCATGGGAGACGGTGTGGCCACATTACCATAACGCTGTTTATATAATAGCCTCAAATATGAGTTTTACATCTAATTGTTGTATAAGATGAATGAGTGAGTATGATACTGTTTGTATAATTGTGGAATGTGATTTTGGACTGTTTAATGAAGGAATCTCCCAATTCCCTTTTGAGTTTAACTAAATCAGAGGACCACCCATGAGCCCGTTAGGGTCAGGCATCCTGGGACAGCCCCTTTTCTGCAATTCCGAATAAAATCCAACTTTGAGAAATTCTCAAGTAGACCATGTTTCTCTCAATCACGGGAGTACAAAGGTTGTAGATCATTGCTGAATATTTTAACCATACCAAGTGGTTAAACGTTTAGACTATCGATACCAACAGAATAAGAACAAGTCTTTGATATTAATTACTAGTCTGCAGCTAGGAATAAGGTATCATTGAACGCGAAGAACGACAACCACCGAAACATCCATTCTACAGCAACATGAATGAATGTCACTCTGAACTATCCACTATAACCATGCCAGAGAGAGAGAGAGACGGACAATTCTACAAAAGAAACAACTTTTCAACAGCGATCAAGACGACACACTGAGCGTAAATATATATATATTGATTGCAATTGTTCCCGAATGAGTGAGCGGTCATGTGCAAAGGATTAGCATTTCAATTGTTATAATTATCAACTCTGTAGTGACTTCTCAGCTGACCCCAACTCCCCGTTTTGTCCACCAAGCCGCGATGCCGGTTTAGCCCACTAGGGCACATTCCCTTATCATTTCTTATAACCATATTGACTTTGTTGGTTTGTTTATGCATATACTATATATATATATATATATATATATATATATATATATATATATATATATATATATATATATATATATATATATATATATAAACAGTATATCACTAAAGTGAGTACACCCCTCACATTTTTGTAAATATTTGAGTATATCTTTTCATGTGACAACACTGAAGAAATGACACTTTGCTACAGTGTAAAGTAGTGAGTGTACAGCTTGTATAACAGTGTAAATTTACTGTCCTCTCAAAATAACTCAACACACAGCCATTCATGTCTAAACCGCTGGCAACAAAAGTGAGTACACCCCTAAGTGAAAACGTCCAAATAATAAGTTGCAAATACTATTTTCCACCATAATTTGCAAATAAATTCATTAAAAATCCTACATTGTGATTTTCTGGATAATTTCTGGATAATTTTGTCTGTCATAGTTGAAGTGTACCTATGATGAAAATTAGGTCTCTCTCATCAGGTCTCTCTCATCTTTTTAAGTGGGAGAACTTGCACAATTGGTGGCTGACTAAATACTTTTTTGCCCCACTGTATATATATATTTTTTTTACTCAAACCACCCGTGGGCCGGATTGGACCCCCCCGGGCCGTATTTTTGATACCCCTGATTTAGGTAGTTTAACCTTGGCAGTCATTCTGAATGCTGATTGTGGGTAAATAAAACTTTAAATTGTTGGATATTCCCACTCTGGCTGGATTCCAATAGGAATTAAACATCACTTTACAAGCCAGCATAATGTGACTTGCAGGCCTGATGTAGCCACTGTATTAGGGAAAAACTGGGCCCTCAAAGTAAGGCTTATGATATACAGTGAGCACCATAATTCATTGGACAGTGACCATTTTTTTGTTATTTTGGTTCTGTACACTAGCACTTTGAGTTTGAAAGGATACAATGACAATGAGGGGGAAGTGCAGACTGTCAGCTTTAATTTGAGGGTATTTTCATACATATCGGATTAACCGTTTAGAAATTATAGAAGCTTTTGTACATAGTCCCCCCCCCCATTTTCGGGCATCAAAAAACACTGGACAGTTTAACATAATGTAGAATAAAGTAGTCATTGTTAATATTTGGTCGCATATCCTTTGCATGCAATGACTGCTTGAAGTCTGCGATGCATCGACATCACCAGACGCTAGGCATCTTCCCTGGTGATGCTCTGTCAGGCCTGTACTGCAGCCATCTTCAGTTCCTGCTTGTTTCGGGGACTTATTGCCTTCAGTCTCCTCTTCAGCATGTAAAATGCATGTTCAATTGGATTCTGATCCAGTGATTGACTCGGCCAGTCAA
The DNA here is from genome assembly GCF_013265735.2 of Oncorhynchus mykiss. NCBI lineage: Eukaryota > Metazoa > Chordata > Actinopteri > Salmoniformes > Salmonidae > Oncorhynchus > Oncorhynchus mykiss. The sequence continues at coordinate 23,287,274 of NC_048569.1, read as the reverse complement.
GGATATGAGATTTTTTGGCCATCAAAAACCCTTTCGTTGCTCTAGAAGTATGTTTAGGGTCATTGTCTTGTTGCATGATGAAGTGCCGTCCAATGAGTTTGGAGGCATTTGGTTTTATCTGAGCAGATAAAATATTTCTGTAGACTTCAGAATTCATTGTTCTACTTCTGTCTGCAGTCACATCATCGATGAAGACAAGTGAGCCTGTTCCACTGGCAGCCATACAGGCCCAAGCCATAACACCCCCTCCACCATGTTTCACGGATGAGGTGGTATGCTTTGGATCATGGGCATGTCTTTTTTTTCTCCACACTTTCCTCTTTCCATCACTCTGGTACATGTTAATCTTTGTCTCATCTGTCCACAATACTTTTTTCCAGAACTCTTGGGGCTCTTTTAGGTGCTTTTTAGCCAACTGTAATCTGGCCTTTCTATTCTTCAGGCTTATCAGTGGTTTGCATCTTGTAGTGTACCCTCTGTAGTCCTGCTGGTGTAGTCTTATACGTATGGTAGACTTTGACACATCTACACCTACATCCAGAATAGTGTTTTTGATCTGTTGAACTGTTGTCAGGGGGTGGTTTCTTCACCATAGAGAGCATTCATCCACTACAGTGGTCTTCCTCAGTCTACCGGGTCTTTTGACATAATTGAGTTCACCGGTTGTTTTTTTCTTGTTAATGATGAACCAAACTGCTGACTTGGGCATGCCCAGGGTTTTCGCAAGGTTCCCGATTGATTGATTTTCATTTCTGAGCCTTATGACGGCCAGCTTCATTTGCATCGACACTGCTGTCTTCCTCATGTTGTCACACCCCAACAACAACCTACAAAGGCAACAGCAAAGTCTAGAATCAATACTCTTCATCAACAGCTCTCCTGCATTCACTAACGACACCAATGAATACACCTGCCTAACGACACACATCTGTGAAGCCAATTCAACAAATACTTGTAGTACCTTAAAATGGGGGGGACCATGTACAAAAGGTGCTGTCATTTCTAAACGGTTCATCCGATATGTATGAAAAAAATGGTCACTGTCCAATGAATTATGGTGCTCACTGTATATAATGGACTGTCTTAAATAATAAAGCACTTTGATGCTGGTATGCTGGTCACTAGTGTCCAAAACACATACTGGTATGCTGGTCACCAGTGTACAAAACATAGTGAAGGCTTGCCACCAGCAAAAACACAGTGAAGGAACCAGCAAAAACACAGTGAAGGAACCAGCAAAAACACAGTGAAGGAACCAGCAAAAACACAGTGAAGGAACCAGCAAAAACATAGTGACAGAACCAGCAAAAACGTAGTGAAGGAACCAGCAAAAACACAGTGAAGGAACCAGCAAAAACGTAGTGAAAGAACCAGCAAAAACACAGTGAAGGAACCAGCAAAAACACAGTGAAGGAACCAGCAAAAACACAGTGAAGGAACCAGCAAAAAAACAGTGAAGGAACCAGCAAAAACATAGTGAAAGAACCAGCAAACACGTAGTGAAAGAACCAGCAAAAACGTAGTGAAAGAACCAGCAAAAACACAGTGAAAGAACCAGCAAAAACACAGTGAAGGAACCAGCAAAAACGTAGTGAAGGAACCAGCAAAAACATAGTGAAAGAACCAGCAAACACGTAGTGAAAGAACCAGCAAAAACGTAGTGAAAGAACCAGCAAAAACACAGTGAAAGAACCAGCAAAAACACAGTGAAGGAACCAGCAAAAACGTAGTGAAAGAACCAGCAAAAACACAGTGAAGGAACCAGCAAAAACACAGTGAAGGAACCAGCAAAAACGTAGTGAAAGAACCAGCAAAAACACAGTGAAGGAACCAGCAAGAACACAGTGAAGGAACCAGCAAAAACGTAGTGAAAGAACCAGCAAAAACATAGTGAAAGAACCAGCAAAAACGTAGTGAAAGAACCAGCAAAAACGCAGTGAAAGAACCAGCAAAAACGTAGTGAAAGAACCAGCAAAAACACAGTGAAAGAACCAGCAAAAACACAGTGAAGGAACCAGCAAAAACGTAGTGAAAGAACCAGCAAAAACACAGTGAAGGAACCAGCAAAAACACAGTGAAGGAACCAGCAAAAACGTAGTGAAAGAACCAGCAAAAACACAGTGAAGGAACCAGCAAGAACACAGTGAAGGAACCAGCAAAAACGTAGTGAAAGAACCAGCAAAAACATAGTGAAAGAACCAGCAAAAACGTAGTGAAAGAACCAGCAAAAACGTAGTGAAAGAACCAGCAAAAACACAGTGAAGGAACCAGCAAAAACGTAGTGAAAGAACAAGCAAAAACGTAGTGAATTAACCAGCAAAAACACAGTGAAGGAACCAGCAAAAACACAGTGAAGGAACCAGCAAAAACACAGTGAAGGAACCAGCAAAAACGTAGTGAAAGAACCAGCAAAAACATAGTGAAAGAACCAGAAAAAACACAGTGAAGGAACCAGCAAAAACGTAGTGAAAGAACCAGCAAAAACACAGTGAAGGAACCAGCAAAAACACAGTGAAGGAACCAGCAAAAACGTAGTGAAAGAACCAGCAAAAACATAGTGAAAGAACCAGCAAAAACGTAGTTAAAGAACCAGCAAAAACGTAGTGAAAGAACCAGCAAAAACACAGTGAAGGAACCAGCAAAAACGTAGTGAAAGAACCAGCAAAAACACAGTGAAGGAACCAGCAAAAACACAGTGAAGGAACCAGCAAAAACGTAGTGAAAGAACCAGCAAAAACACAGTGAAGGAACCAGCAAGAACACAGTGAAGGAACCAGCAAAAACGTAGTGAAAGAACCAGCAAAAACGTAGTGAAAGAACCAGCAAAAACGTAGTGAAAGAACCAGCAAAAACGTAGTGAAAGAACCAGCAAAAACACAGTGAAGGAACCAGCAAAAACGTAGTGAAAGAACAAGCAAAAACGTAGTGAATTAACCAGCAAAAACACAGTGAAGGAACCAGCAAAAACACAGTGAAGGAACCAGCAAAAACACAGTGAAGGAACCAGCAAAAACGTAGTGAAAGAACCAGCAAAAACATAGTGAAAGAACCAGAAAAAACACAGTGAAGGAACCAGCAAAAACGTAGTGAAAGAACCAGCAAAAACACAGTGAAGGAACCAGCAAAAACACAGTGAAGGAACCAGCAAAAACACAGTGAAGGAACCAGCAAAAACACAGTGAAGGAACCAGCAAAAACGTAGTGAAAGAACCAGCAAAAACGTAGTGAAAGAACCAGTAAAAACATAGTGAAAGAACCAGCAAAAACACAGTGAAGGAACCAGCAAAAACACAGTGAAGGAACCAGCAAAAACGTAGTGAAAGAACCAACAAAAACACAGTGAAGGAACCAGCAAAAACACAGTGAAGGCGGGTGACCAGCATGGCCAGCCTATGCTGGTCAATTCTGTTTTTTTTCAGCAGGGTTGGCCCCCAGGGTTCTGTATCAGTGCGACAGACAACACTATGCTATTTGGTAAACATTGATTGTCCACTCTACTCTGTATGTACAGTACCATGTAAAAAGTTGTCTGCTGTCTGTGGACCTACTTTAAGTTGCTTTGGCATGCTAAGATTGTTTTGGCATTTATGGCATCTGTAGTCTACAGTGGCCTGTTTGTTTTGGCTTGCCTAGGAGCAGGTGTGTGGTTCTCAGTAGGATTCCAGGCTAACAGCTAGTGTTCATGCTAAGTTAGTGCTAAGCTATAGGCGCCGCCAAGGCTATTAATACCTACAGCACAAACTAGCTGCACTCTGACAGACACTACCCTAAGCTAGCTAGCTGCTGCTGCCTTTCATCTGAGTCAAAGCCCAGCTATCACTGTCCTGTTCGCTCTCTTAACTCCTTGCCTTGGAAATCTCAGCGTTGTCGCTGGTTCCTGTGTGTGACAGAATTCCTGATGCTATCTGTATAACTTTATACAGTTTAAAATACATTTTGAATAAATAGAAGTAGAAATTAAGTGAGGTGCTAACGGAAAGTCAACTTTGGGAAAGTGCTGATTGAGGCACACCCCTCTCCTCTTCATTGCAGTGTGATTTATGACATTCCCCTATCATTCCTTACAGTACCTTTTCTCATTTACAGTGCTTGTGGCCAACTGTTGTCAAGACAGCAATGTTGTAGGCTACTGTTTCTGTCTGGGAATGGTTGCTTTGAGTATTAAACAGAATCATTCCTGTTGCTTGTCTTTCCCACCGCAACCCTTGGCCAGTGTCCATAGTTTCCATTTTAAATCTAGTTGTTGAGTTAGCAGCAGAATCTCTAAGTAGACCTTCACCATGTGACCTTCACCATGTAGGACTCTGACCTATTTCTACTTAACTGTCTCTCTCTCTACTCTCCCCCTTCTCTCTACTCTCCCCCTTCTCTCTCTCCCCCCCTTCTCTCTCTCTCTCTCTCTCCCCCTTCTCTCTCTCTCTCTCTCTCTCTCTCTCTCTCTCTCTCTCTCTCTCTCTCTCTTTCTCTCTCTCTCTCTCTCTCTCTCTCTCTCTCTCTTCCACTCTTTCTCTGCCCTCTGCCCTCTCTCTCTCTCTCTCTCTCTCTCTCTCTCTCTCTTCCACTCTTTCTCTGCCCTCTGTCTCTCTTTCACTCTCTCTCTTTCTCTCACTCTTTCTCTCTCCCCGCTCTTCCTTTCTGTCCACTCACGGTCATCATCCATATTGCTGAATGTTTCCCTTGCAGCTCCAGCCAGTGCAATGTGCTGTGTTTTAGTTCATATCTGTTGTGTGTTACAGCCCCAAGAGGCTATTAAGATACAAGCCAGCTAATTGTGGCAACCTCCTGTGTCATCAGCAGTGTTTACACTGATTTAATCCTATTAGAGAGAGAGATGGGGAACAAGAAAGAGAGAGAGAGATTGATTGTTGTGAGTGAGCTGAGAGCAGTTGACTTGTGTCCTGATCGGTCCTGTTGTGCCTGCTGACAGGAGCAGATTGACATAGAGCAGGCTAAACTGTAAGATACAAGTCTGCTGCTGTCTTTTTAGCGAGCAGTGCAGGGACATTAGAGTGTGTATCACCGCCCAGCTGGCGTAGCACTTATCAGACCACTGCTGGCACTGATCCAGCACACCACTGTAGACAAGCTCATATCAATCTATCAGACGTGTTGACAGCTGATGCCACTAGCAACCCAACAGTGAACTAACTGTAGCTAATGGACAGTCTGCATAATGCTGTTAGTAGTGCCTGCTAGTTACATACTGCCATGATCCCACTATAGAGCCGATGAGTAACTTAGGCAGTGCTGACTTTGCCTATGTCAGGTCACATGTTTGAGTCCGGAGTTACGGTGTGTGTGTCATGGCCAGAGGTAGTCCTGAGTAACGGTGTGTGTCATGGCCTGAGGTAGTCCTGAGTAACAGTGTGGTGTGTGTCATAGCCAGAGGTTGTCCTGAGTAATGGTGTGGTGTGTGTCTCGTGGCCAGAGGTAGTCCTGAGTAACGGTGTTGTGTGTGTCATAGCCAGAGGTTGTCCTGAGTAATGGTGTGGTGTGTGTTTCATGGCCAGAGGTAGTCCTGAGTAACGGTGTGTTTCATGGCCAGAGGTAGTCCTGAGTAACGGTGTGTGTCATGGCCAGAGGTAGTCCTGAGTAACGGTGTGTGTCATGGCCAAAGGTAGTCCTGAGTAACGGTGTGTGTCATGGCCAGAGATAGTCCTGAGTAACGGTGTGGTGTGTCTCATGGCCAGAGGTAGTCCTGAGTAACGGTGTGTTTCATGGCCAGAGGTAGTCCTGAGTAACGGTGTGTGTCATGGCCAGAGGTAGTCCTGAGTAAAGGTGTGGTGTGTGTTATGGCCAGAGGTAGTCCTGAGTAACGGTGTGGTGTGTGTCTCATGGCCAGAGGTAGTCCTGAGTAACGGTGTGTGTCATGGCCAGAGGTAGTCCTGAGTAACGGTGTGATGTGTGTCATGGCCAGAGGTAGTCCTGAGTAACGGTATGTGTTATGGCCAGAGGTAGTCCTGAGTAAAGGTATGGTGTGTGTCATGGCCAGAGGTAGTCCTGAGTAACGGTGTGTGTCATGGCCAGAGGTAGTCCTGAGTAACGGTGTGTGTCATGACCAGAGGTAGTCCTGAGTAACGGTGTGGTGTGTCTCATGGCCAGAGGTAGTCCTGAGTAACGGTGTGTTTCATGGCCAGAGGTAGTCCTGAGTAACGGTGTGTGTCATGGCCAGAGGTAGTCCTGAGTAAAGGTGTGGTGTGTGTTATGGCCAGAGGTAGTCCTGAGTAACGGTGTGGTGTGTGTCTCATGGCCAGAGGTAGTCCTGAGTAACGGTGTGTGTCATGGCCAGAGGTAGTCCTGAGTAACGGTATGTGTTATGGCCAGAGGTAGTCCTGAGTAACGGTATGGTGTGTGTCATGGCCAGAGGTAGTCCTGAGTAACGGTGTGTGTCATGGCCAGAGGTAGTCCTGAGTAACGGTGTGTGTCATGACCAGAGGTAGTCCTGAGTAACGGTGTGGTGTGTGTCATAGCCAGAGGTAGTCCTGAGTAACGGTGTATGTCATGGCCAGAGGTAGTCCTGAGTAACAGTGTGTGTCATGACCAGAGGCCGATGAGTAACTTAGGCAGTGCTGACTTTGCCAATGTCAGGTCACATGTTTGAGTCCGGAGTTACGGTGTGTGTGTCATGGCCAGAGGTAGTCCTGAGTAACGTTGTGTGTCATGGCCAGAGGTAGTCCTGAGTAACGGTGTGGTGTGTGTCATAGCCAGAGGTTGTCCTGAGTAATGGTGTGGTGTGTGTCTCGTGGCCAGAGGTAGTCCTGAGTAATGGTGTGGTGTGTGTCTCGTGGCCAGAGGTAGTCCTGAGTAACAGTGTGGTGTGTGTCATAGCCAGAGGTTGTCCTGAGTAACGGTGTGGTGTGTGTCTCGTGGCCAGAGGTAGTCCTGAGTAACGGTGTTGTGTGTGTCATAGCCAGAGGTTTTCCTGAGTAATGGTGTGGTGTGTGTTTCATGGCCAGAGGTAGTCCTGAGTAACGGTGTGTTTCATGGCCAGAGGTAGTCCTGAGTAACGGTGTGTGTCATGGCCAGAGGTAGTCCTGAGTAACGGTGTGTGTCATGGCCAGAGATAGTCCTGAGTAACGGTGTGTTTCATGGCCAGAGGTAGTCCTGAGTAACGGTGTGTTTCATGGCCAGAGGTAGTCCTGAGTAACGGTGTATGTCATGGCCAGAGGTAGTCCTGAGTAACGGTGTGTTTCATGGCCAGAGGTAGTCCTGAGTAACGGTGTATGTCATGGCCAGAGGTAGTCCTGAGTAACGGTGTGTGTCATGGCCAGAGGTAGTCCTTAGTAATGGTGTGTGTCATGGCCAGAGGTAGTCCTGAGTAAAGGTGTGGTGTGTGTTATGGCCAGAGGTAGTCCTGAGTAACGGTGTGGTGTGTGTCTCATGGCCAGAGGTAGTCCTGAGTAACGGTGTGTGTTATGGCCAGAGGTAGTCCTGAGTAACGGTATGGTGTGTGTCATGGCCAGAGATAGCCCTGAGTAACGGTGTATGTCATGGCCAGAGGTAGTCCTGAGTAACAGTGTGTGTCATGACCAGAGGTTGTCCTGAGTAACGGTATGGTGTATGTCATGGCCAGAGGTAGCCCTGAGTAACGGTATGGTGTGTGTCATGGCCAGAGGTAGTCCTGAGTAACAGTGTGTGTCATGGCCAGAGGTAGTCCTGAGTAACGGTGTGTGTCATGACCAGAGGTAGTCCTGAGTAACGGTGTGGTGTGTGTCATAGCCAGAGGTAGTCCTGAGTAACGGTGGGTGTTATGGCCAGAGGTAGTCCTGAGTAACGGTGTGCTGTGTGTCATGGCCAGAGGTAGTCCTGAGTAACGGTGTGTGTCATGGCCAGAGGTAGTCCTGAGTAACGGTGTATGTCATGGCCAGAGGTAGTCCTGAGTAACGGTGTGTGTCATGACCAGAGGTAGTCCTGAGTAACGGTGTGGTGTGTGTCATAGCCAGAGGTAGTTCTGAGTAACGGTGTATGTCATGGCCAGAGGTAGTCCTGAGTAATGGTGTATGTCATAGCCAGAGGTAGTCCTGAGTAACGGTGTGTGTCATGACCAGAGGTAGTCCTGAGTAACGGTGTGGTGTGTCTCATGGCCAGAGGTAGTCCTGAGTAACGGTGGGTGTCATGGCCAGAGGTAGTCCTGAGTAACGGTGTGCTGTGTGTCATAGCCAGAGGTAGTTCTGAGTAACGGTGTATGTCATGGCCAGAGGTAGTCCTGAGTAATGGTGTATGTCATAGCCAGAGGTAGTCCTGAGTAACGGTGTGTGTCATGACCAGAGGTAGTCCTGAGTAACGGTGTGGTGTGTCTCATGGCCAGAGGTAGTCCTGAGTAACGGTGGGTGTCATGGCCAGAGGTAGTCCTGAGTAACGGTGTGTGTCATGGCCAGAGGTAGTCCTGAGTAACGGTGTGTGTCATGGCCAGAGGTAGTCCTGAGTAACGGTGTGGTGTGTGTCTCATGGCCAGAGGTAGTCCTGAGTAACGTTGTGGTGTGTGTCATGGCCAGAGGTAGTCCTGAGTAACGGTGTGTGTTACTGTGTTACATACTCTCGCTGTGTTACATGCTCTCACTGTGTTACATGCTGTCACTGTGTTACATATTGTTACTGTGTTACATGCTCTCACTGTGTAACATGCTCTCACTGTGTTACATATTGTTACTGTGTTACATGCTCTCACTGTGTAACATGCTCTCACTGTGTTACTTATTGTCACTGTGTTACATGCTCTCACTGTGTTACATATTGTCACTGTGTTACATGCTCTCATTGCGTTACATATTGTCACTGTGTAACATGCTCTCACTGTGTAACATGCTCTCACTGTGTTACTTATTGTCACTGTGTTACATGCTCTCACTGTGTAACATGCTCTCACTGTGTTACATATTGTCAATGTGTTACATGCTCTCATTGTGTTACATATTGTCACTGTGTAACATGCTCTCACTGTGTAACATGCTCTCACTGTGTTACTTATTGTCACTGTGTTATATGCTCTCACTGTGTAACATGCTCTCACTGTGTTACTTATTGTCACTGTGTTACATATTGTCACTGTGTTACATGCTCTCACTGTGTGACATACTCTCACTGTGTTACTTAACGTCACTGTGTTACATATTGTCACTGTGTTACATGCTCTCACTGTGTTACTTATTGTCACTGTGTTACATGCTCTCACTGTGTAACATGCTCTCACTGTGTTACTTATTGTCACTGTGTTACATGCTCTCACTGTGTTACATGCTCTCACTGTGTAACATGCTCTCACTGTGATACTTATTGTCACTGTTACATGCTCTCACTGTGCTACTTATTGTCACTGTGTTACATGCTCTCACTGTGCTACTTATTGTCACTGTGTTACATGTTCTCACTGTGTTACATGCTCTCACTGTGTTACATGCTCTCACTGTGCTACTTATTGTCAATGTGTAACATGCTCTCACTGTGCTAGTTATTGTCACTGTGTTACATGCTCTCACTGTGTTACATGCTCTCACTGTGTTACATGCTCTCACTGTGATACTTATTGTCACTGTGTAACAGGTTCTCACTGTGCTACTTATTGTCAATGTGTAACATGCTCTTACTGTGCTACTTATTGTCACTGTGTTACATGCTCTCACTGTGTTACATGCTCTCACTGTGTTACATGCTCTCACTGTGTAACATGCTCTCACCGTGCTACTTATTGTCACTGTGTTACATGCTCTCACTGTGCTACTTATTGTCACTGTGTTACATGCTCTCTCTGTGCTACTTATTATCAATGTGTAACATGCTCTCACTGTGCTACTTATTGTCACTGTGTTACATGCTCTCACTGTGTAACATGCTCTCACTGTGCTACTTATTGTCACTGTGTTACATGCTCTCACTGTGCTACTTATTATCACTTTGTTACATGCTCTCACTGTGTTACATGCTCTCACTGTGTTACATGCTCTCACTGTGTAACATGCTCTCACTGTGCTACTTATTGTCACTGTTTTACATGCTCTCACTGTGCTTCTTATTGTCACTGTGTTACATGCTCTCACTGTGCTACTTATTGTCAATGTGTAACATGCTCTCACTGTGTTACTTATTGTCACTGTGTTACATGCTCTCACTGTGTAACATGCTCTCACTGTGTTACTTATTGTCACTGTGTTATATGCTCTCACTGTGTAACATGCTCTCACTGTGTTACTTATTGTCACTGTGTTACATATTGTCACTGTGTTACATGCTCTCACTGTGTGACATACTCTCACTGTGTTACTTAATGTCACTGTGTTACATATTGTCACTGTGTAACATGATCTCACTGTGTAACATGCTCTCACTGTGTTTCTTATTGTCACTGTGTTACATGCTCTCACTGTGTAACATGCTCTCACTGTGTTACATTTTGTCACTGTGTTACATGCTCTCACTGTGTTACTTATTGTCACTGTGTTACATGCTCTCACTGTGTAACATGCTCTCACTGTGTTACTTATTGTCACTGTGTTACATGCTCTCACTGTGTTACATGCTCTCACTGTGTAACATGCTCTCGCTGTGCTACCTATTGTCACTGTTACATGCTCTCACTGTGCTACTTATTGTCACTGTGTCACATGCTCTCACTGTGTTACATGCTCTCACTGTGTTACATGCTCTCACTGTGATACTTATTGTCACTGTGTAACATGTTCTCACTGTGCTACTTATTGTCAATGTGTAACATGCTCTTACTGTTCTACTTATTGTCACTGTGTTACATGCTCTCACTGTGTAACATGCTCTCACTGTGCTACTTATTGTCAATGTGTAACATGCTCTCACCGTGCTACTTATTGTCACTGTGTTACATGCTCTCACTGTGCTACTTATTGTCACTGTGTTACATGCTCTCTCTGTGCTACTTATTATCAATGTGTAACATGCTCTCACTGTGCTACTTATTGTCACTGTGTTACATGCTCTCACTGTGTAACATGCTCTCACTGTGCTACTTATTGTCACTGTGTTACATGCTCTCACTGTGCTACTTATTATCACTGTGTTACATGCTCTCACTGTGTTACATGCTCGCACTGTGTTACATGCTCTCACTGTGCTACTTATTGTCACTGTGTTACATGCTCTCACTGTGCTACTTATTGTCAATGTGTTACATGCTCTCACTGTGTTACTTATTGTCACTGTGTTACATGCTCTCACTGTGTAACATGCTCTCACTGTGCTACTTATTGTCACTGTGTTACATGCTCTCACTGTGCTACTTATTGTCACTGTGTCACAGTCTCTCACTGTGCTACTTATTATCAATGTGTAACATGCTCTCACTGTGCTACTTATTGTCACTGTGTTACATGCTCTCACTGTGCTACTTATTGTCACTGTGTTACATGCTCTCACTCTGCTACTTATTGTCACTGTGTTACATGCTATCACTGTGTAACATGCTCTCACTGTGCTACTTATTGTCACTGTGTTACATGCTCTCACTGTGCTACTTATTGTCACTGTGTTACATGCTCTAACTGTGCTACTTATTGTCACTGTGTTACATGCTCTCACTGTGTAACACGCTCTCACTGTGCTACTTATTGTCACTGTGTTACATGCTCTCACTGTGCTACTTATTTTCACTGTGTTACATGCTCTCACTGTGTAACATGCTCTCACTGTGCTACTTATTGTCAATGTGTAACATGCTCTCACTGTGCTACTTATTGTCACTGTGTTACATGCTCTCACTGTGCTACTTATTGTCACTGTGTTACATGCTCTCACTGTGCTACTTATTGTCAATGTGTTACATGCTCTCACTGTGTTACTTATTGTCACTGTGTTACATGCTCTCACTGTGTAACATGCTCTCACTGTGCTACTTATTGTCACTGTGTTACATGCTCTCACTGTGCTACTTATTGTCACTGTGTCACAGTCTCTCACTGTGCTACTTATTATCAATGTGTAACATGCTCTCACTGTGCTACTTATTGTCACTGTGTTACATGCTCTCACTGTGCTACTTATTGTCACTGTGTTACATGCTCTCACTCTGCTACTTATTGTCACTGTGTTACATGCTATCACTGTGTAACATGCTCTCACTGTGCTACTTATTGTCACTGTGTTACATGCTCTCACTGTGCTACTTATTGTCACTGTGTTACATGCTCTAACTGTGCTACTTATTGTCACTGTGTTACATGCTCTCACTGTGTAACACGCTCTCACTGTGCTACTTATTGTCACTGTGTTACATGCTCTCACTGTGCTACTTATTTTCACTGTGTTACATGCTCTCACTGTGTAACATGCTCTCACTGTGCTACTTATTGTCAATGTGTAACATGCTCTCACTGTGCTACTTATTGTCACTGTGTTACATGCTCTCACTGTGCTACTTATTGTCACTGTGTTACATGCTCTCACTGTGTAACATGCTCTCACTGTGCTACGTATTGTCACTGTGTAACATGCTCTCACTGTGCTACTTATTGTCACTGTGTTACATGCTCTCACTGTGTAACATGCTCTCACTGTGCTACTTATTGTCACTGTGTTACATGCTCTCACTGTGCTACTTATTGCCACTGTGTTACATGCTCTCACTATGCTACTTATTGTCACTGTGTTACATGCTCTCACTGTGTAACATGCTCTCACTGTGCTACTTATTGTCACTGTGTTACATGCTCTCACTGTGCTACTTATTGTCACTGTGTTACATGCTCTCACTGTGTAACATGCTCTCACTGTGCTACTTATTGTCAATGTGTATCATGCGCTCACTGTGCTACTTATTGTCACTGTGTTACATGCTCTCACTGTGCTACTTATTGTCACTGTGTTACATGCTCTCACTGTGCTACTTATTGTCACTGTGTTATATGCTCTCACTGTGTAACATGCTCTCACTGTGCTACTTATTGTCACTGTGTTACATGCTCTCACTGTGCTACTTATTGTCACTGTGTTACATGCTCTCACTGTGCTACTTATTGTCACTGTGTTACATGCTCTCACTGAGTTACATGCTCTCACTGTGTAACATGCTCTCACTGTGCTACTTATTGTCTCTGTGTTACATGCTCTCACTGTGCTACGTATTGTCACTGTGTTACATGCTCTCACTGTGCTACTTATTGTCACTGTGTTACATGCTCTCACTGTGCTACTTATTGTCACTGTGTTACATTCTCTCACTGTGTTACATGCTCTCACTGTGCTACTTATTGTCACTGTGTTACATGCTCTCACTGTGCTACTTATTGTCACTGTGTTACATGCTCTCACTGTGTAACATGCTCTTACTGTGCTACTTATTGTCACTGTGTTACATGCTCTCACTGTGCTACTTATTGTCACTGTGTTACATGCTCTCACTGTGCTACTTATTGTCACTGTGTTACATGCTCTCACTGTGCTACTTATTGTCACTGTGTAACATGCTCTTACTGTGCTACTTATTGTCACTGTGTTACATGCTCTCACTGTGCTACTTATTGTCACTGTGTTACATGCTCTCACTGTGCTACTTATTGTCAGTGTGTAACATGCTCTCACTGTGCTACTTATTGTCACTGTGTTACATGCTCTCACTGTGCTACTTATTGTCACTGTGTTACATGCTCTCACTGCAGGGGAGGCGGTGGGTCGAAACATTGCACAATAAAACTACAAGAGCAACTATTTATTTTAAAACACCAGCCAGATCTACTAATTCTCTTTCCCTCGCCCTCTGTTTGTGTTTGATACGGTGCGTATCAAACTAAGCCTTTCTTCTCTTTGTCTCTCAGGTCCATAAGATCAACAGAGATGGAGACCATTCCCAGTTAGGTAATCTCCAGTACACTCCCTGTCTCTTTGTTGTTTCACTGTGTCATCATAAGGACACTGACGTAACTTTCAGGAGACAAATCACTGAGCTTTTTTCATGTTAAGATTTCAGACAATTTGTTTAAACTGGAAAGTTCAACACTAAACAACGGAAGAGAAGTGAGGCAGTTGTCTGTCTGGGTCATATAGTCCATCATCCTGTGTTTTCTTTTCCCAGAAAGCCATTCCCTGCGTCACAGAGACAGGAGGAAAGAGTCAGTTGATGCCCGGTCAATCAGCTCACGTAGCAGTGATGGTGAGCATGTATAAATGAACACCAGGGTACTGTGTGTGTGTGTGTGTGTGTGTGTGTGTGTGTGTGTGTGTGTGTGTGTGTGTGTGTGTGTGTGTGTGTGTGTGTGTGTGTGTGTGTGTGTGTGTGTGTGTGTGTGTGTGTGTGTGTGTGTGTGTGTGTGAGATGGGGGTATGGGAAGACTGAGTGAGGGATCCCAAGGGAGATGGAGGAAGACAGAAATATAAAAACGAAGGGACAAGAAGAAGGATATAGAGAGAGGAGAAGTTAGAGAGAGGAAGGAAGTAAAGAGAAAGGGTGATGAGGAGAGAGGGAGGGTCAGAGAAGAGACCTCAGAGAGCCGTGTTGGGCTCTGATGACATCACTAAGCCCCCCCTCCTCACTCTGACGCAGCTGCTGCTATTTTCATCAGCTGGGCTGAAGGGGCGCTTCTCCTGTCCTATACCTCTTGCTCTCTCTCTCTCTCTCTCTCTCTCTCTCTCTCTCTCTCTCTCTCTCTCTCTCTCTCTCTCTCTCTCTCTCTCTCTCTATTTCATTCTTCTTCTCTGTATTTTCTCTTCCCCTGTTATTTTCTCTCTCCTCTCATTTCCTCCCTATTTTCTCCCTACTCCTCCTTTTCCACGGTTCTTTCTCCTCTCCATTCATAAGGAACATACATATTGCATCATTATACAGGGCAGTTTGCCACCACAGCCCCAGTGGTGTGTTGAGTTACATCCGTTAGACAATATTAAGTTAATTTAATATAAACTAGAATTACATATCTTACTGTAAGAGCAGCATGTCACAGTACTGTAAGAGCAGCATGTCACAGTACTGTAAGAGCAGCATGTCACAGTACTGTAAGAGCAGTATGTCACAGTGCTGTAAGAGCAGTATGTCACAGTGCTGTAAGAGCAGTATGTCACAGTACTGTAAGAGCAGTATGTCACAGTACTGTAAGAGCAGTATGTCACAGTGCTGTAAGAGCAGTATGTCACAGTGCTGTAAGAGCAGTATGTCACAGTACTGTAAGAGCAGTATGTCACAGTACTGTAAGAGCAGTATGTCACAGTACTGTAAGAGCAGTATGTCACAGTGCTGTAAGAGCAGTATGTCACAGTACTGTAAGAGCAGTATGTCACAGTGCTGTAAGAGCAGTATGTCACAGTACTGTAAGAGCAGTATGTCACAGTACTGTAAGAGCAGTATGTCACAGTGCTGTAAGAGCAGTATGTCACAGTACTGTAAGAGCAGTATGTCACAGTACTGTAAGAGCAGCATGTCACAGTACTGTAAGAGCAGCATGTCACAGTACTGTAAGAGCAGTATGTCACAGTGCTGTAAGAGCAGTATGTCACAGTACTGTAAGAGCAGTATGTCACAGTACTGTAAGAGCAGTATGTCACAGTACTGTAAGAGCAGTATGTCACAGTACTGTAAGACCAGTATGTCACAGTGCTGTAAGAGCAGTATGTCACAGTACTGTAAGAGCAGTATGTCACAGTACTGTAAGACCAGTATGTCACAGTGCTGTAAGAGCAGTATGTCACAGTACTGTAAGAGCAGCATGTCACAGTGCTGTAAGAGCAGTATGTCACAGTACTGTAAGAGCAGTATGTCACAGTACTGTAAGAGCAGTATGTCACAGTACTGTAAGAGCAGCATGTCACAGTACTGTAAGAGCAGTATGTCACAGTGCTGTAAGAGCAGTATGTCACAGTACTGTAAGAGCAGTATGTCACAGTACTGTAAGAGCAGTATGTCACAGTACTGTAAGAGCAGCATGTCACAGTACTGTAAGAGCAGCATGTCACAGTACTGTAAGAGCAGTATGTCACAGTGCTGTAAGAGCAGTATGTCACAGTGCTGTAAGAGCAGTATGTCACAGTACTGTAAGAGCAGTATGTCACAGTACTGTAAGAGCAGCATGTCACAGTACTGTAAGAGCAGTATGTCACAGTGCTGTAAGAGCAGTATGTCACAGTGCTGTAAGAGCAGTATGTCACAGTACTGTAAGAGCAGCATGTCACAGTACTGTAAGAGCAGTATGTCACAGTGCTGTAAGAGCAGTATGTCACAGTGCTGTAAGAGCAGCATGTCACAGTACTGTAAGAGCAGCATGTCACAGTACTGTAAGAGCAGTATGTCACAGTGCTGTAAGAGCAGTATGTCACAGTGCTGTAAGAGCAGTATGTCACAGTACTGAGTCTTGTTGTCTCCAGCTCCCAGTCTGCAGAACCGGAGGTACTCCTCTGTAGCCAGGATCCACTCTATGACCATAGAGGCCCCCATCACCAAGGTACAGTACACACACACACACAGACACACACACACACACACACACACACACACACACACACACACACATACACATACCACTAATTGCCAACCGTGCCAATTTATCATCCAAACACCGGCTTCTCAGGCATTACCTCTTAAATCTGATTGTAGTGCCATTCTTCCATCTAATTCTCTAATGAGAGTTCTGGGATAAGGATATAACTGAAATCCTCCCCAGAGTCTAGTCTTATTCTTGGCTTAATGATGTTCCTTTATACTCTTGACTAGCTGCTTTATCTATTTGGCCCCAGACAGGATTTCTATGGCATCACATGCAGAGCTCCCTGACACTGGCTCAAAGAAAGACACTTTTTGTCTGAAGAGGGACATGTCCCTTAGGCGTGTGTGTGCGTGCGTGCGTTATGTTCCTAGATCTATTGGATATTTGAGGGTTGGATTTTGATCTCTCTAACACAGGGTGGTAACGCCTAGGGAGAATTGTCATGCACGGAGAAACAGCTGTGCTAATAGCACTCTGTCTATTCATACGGCAGAACTTAAATGATATTTCTATGCTGTTCACGTTGCGCAGCGCCTCAGACTTGTTTGCATAAGACAACACATGGCCAATGATATGCTGAAAGAACACTTGGCCCCTAAGCCCTTTATAGAGTGGCCACTGGGCGATGTGTTTGATAGGGATCACTCGAGTCTGCCATTGTTTATGGCAAAATGAGAATTGATATGATGCGCACAGTATTCCAAAATGAAAACCCAATGGCGAGCCTCATGTGTCCTGCAGCGACTCATTTTGAACATGATTCACTATGAACATTGCCAGACAGATGCACACTCTGATAATAGATAGTGAGAAACTTGTCCAAACAAAATGGCACTGAAGCACTTTGCCACTCGCCAGAACTATGCTGATTTAGCTAACGTGGCCTACCTGCTCAATGTGCCTGCTAGCTACTAGCAAGCTTCATTGACAAATACAGAGATGGAACTAGCTAGTGATTTTGGGCACTAATCAACAGAGTGTAGGTTGTGTTTTATTTACAATAGTTTGACAGTTTGCTGAAGTTGTAGACATGTTCTCAGAAATCAGTCCCGAGCGTAGAAGCAGCTCAGCTGACTCGATACTGTCTGCAGCACTGCCAGTATTAATGCCAAAATTTTACTTGAGAAACACTGCACCAAACCCAAACCCCTTAGTAAAATTGCGTGACTAAGACCTCCTCAGCAAAAACTTCTAAATTAATTACAGATTTCTGGATTTATCTATGACTATTTTGAGGGTGAAATGTTGCTACCGTGACTCAAGGGAGACAAACAACATAACACACCCACATCAAACCACACCCCAAGACCCAAATCAGTTTTTTTTTCTCTTAATGGGCAGCAGAAAAACACATGTGGAATCGCAGAGTTCAGCCCCCCTTTAAATGGAATGTAACTGTGTGCTCTATCTCTCTCCGCCTTCCCCCATATCCAGGTGATCAACATCATCAACGCGGCCCAGGAGTCCAGTCCGGTTTCGGTAGCGGATGCACTGGACCGGGTCCTGGAGATCCTGAGGACCACAGAGCTCTACTCTCCTCAGCTGGCCTCCAAGGAAGACGACCCACACACCAACGACCTTGTCGGGGGGCTCATGAGTGTGAGTCAGAGGCTACACACGCATACACGCACACACCCAACAGACACACATACTCATACACACACATACACACACGCACACACACTCCTTCACAGGCCCCATTTAATCAAAGTCTGGAACCAGTTTTTAGGATACTCCCCTCCACCCACACACCAATGACCTCATAGGGGGGCTCATGAGGGGCTACACATGCACACACACACACACACACACACACACACACACATACCCCTCCTCTCCCCTCTCCTCCTCTCCCCTCCCATCTCCTCCTCTCCTCTTCTCTCAAAACACTCAAACACGAGAGTTCCTGAGTTATGTGGGATGTCTCGTCATATGAATTATAATGCTGATGTCATTGTATAATGTGAAATATGTTGTTATTAGCCAGATTTGAGATAAACCAAAAGGGTCTTTTTTAAATGTTTTTTCACAGCATGGATGAAGAGAGTGCTTTGCTGTCTTTTTCCTTCTGCAGGATGGCTTACGGAGCCTGTCTGGGAACGAGTATGTCTTCTCCAAAAGTACCCTTCCAAGTAAGCATCAGTCTGTTTCATGACATCAATATTATCTTTATTCATTATCTTACCAGAATACTACTCCTACTAATACTACTGCTAATTAGGGTCACATGACCCTAATTACAACACTAACTGAGTTGAATTATGTTTTCAATTGTGTTATAGCAAGTTTTAGTGGTATATTTGTGTTAGTATTTCATTTAATTAAATTACACTGGAAGCTTAATGCACTCATTCGCATTACACATAATTGGGGGCTTACGGAATTTTGATGAAACCATTACTTTTCATGTATGGACCTGTCTGAAGAGTGATAGAAAATGTCTCAGATCATTTCATCAGTTGGAGTCTACAAGTGCATCCATCGGCAGTCATTGGCAGTCATTGGCAGTCATCGGCAGTCATTGGCGGATTCCCTTGTATTTGTTCAAGTCATGATGAATCATGGACGATACAGAGAGAGATAAATGAGAGGATGTTCTGGGCGGTAATGACATATGATATTGACATGTAGTTAATGACAAATTGTATACAGAAGTAATGGATGTACTTCTTCTTTCTGAGAAGTGGAAGGGTACTGCTGAGAAGTGGAAGGGTACTGCTGAGAAGTGGAAGGGTACTGCTGAGAAGTGGAAGGGTACTGCTGAGAAGTGGAAGGGTACTGCTGAGAAGTGGAAGGGTACTGCTGAGAAGTGGAAGGGTACTGCTGAGAAGTGGAAGGGTACTGCTGAGAAGTGGAAGGGTACTGCTGAGAAGTGCTGAATACATTGTCCTCAGTGCAGCCCCCTCAAATCTAATTGTATTTGTTACATGCTTCGTAAACAACAGGTGTAGGCTAACAGTGAAATGCTCACTCTCCTGATAGTCTGTAGGAAGCAGCATGTGTTTTTTTTAGTAGACCTGAGAGGCTGAGCCTGAAGTGATTTTAGGTGAACGGGATTCTGAACCCACTTGTCAAGCTACCTTACCTTCTCTGACCATAGAATTAGGAATTAGAAATAATTTAATATGATCTCTATGTATCTCACCCTCTACCATAAGGACCATTTGCTAGGTAATTTAGGGACACAGATGAGGACTACATTGGAAATCGTTGTTGTTGCATTGTGCTTTCAAGTGTCCCATGTGAATGTTCAATGGATCAAGGCAGGCTCTTTCAGCCCTCCCCTCACCTTTTAGTTAGTGTGTGTTTGCAGTCGCATGGAAAGAGGCAAATAGTAGTGTTGCTGACCGACGTTCACATGCTGTTCCTAACTGAAGTGTATAGACTTCCACATGCTGTTCCTAACTGAAGTGTATAGACTTCCACATGCTGTTCCTAACTGAAGTGTATAGACTTTCACATGCTGTTCCTAACTGAAGTGTATAGACTTTCACATGCTGTTCCTAACTGAAGTGTATAGACTTTCACATGCTGTTCCTAACTGAAGTGTATAGACTTTCACGTGCTGTTCCTAACTGAAGTGTATAGACTTCCACATGCTGTTCCTAACTGAAGTGTATAGACTTCCACATGCTGTTCCTAACTGAAGTGTATAGACTTTCACATGCTGTTCCTAACTGAAGTGTATAGACTTTCACATGCTGTTCCTAACTGAAGTGTATTTTTACACTGCTGCTGCTCGCTGTTTATTATCTGTGCATAGTCACTTTTCTTAGCTCTATTTATTTAACTGCATTGTTGGTTGAGTGCTTGTAAGTAAGCATTTCACGGTAATACCTGTTGTATTCGGCGCATGTGACAAATACAATTTGATTTGATTTGAAGTGTATGACTTCCACATGTTGTTCCTAACTGAAGTATGTGTGTCCAGCGAATATCAACACACATAAAACCACTTCAAATGGAAACAGCTGTGTCCACGTTTGTGTGTGGTGACAAACAAGAGCACAGTTATGGGCCTTAAGATCACGTTCTTACAGAACAACACTATAGTGGACAGATCTTAGTGAATCACTAGAAGTTACTAGCAGGTGAGGGCATATCCAGCCAACAGCCCAAACAAGCTCCAGCTAGCCGTTTTTTCAATCTGTGCATGTTTGTGCGTCTCCAGATATGAGTCAGCTGGCCATCCCAGTAACGCTGAATGACATCCCCCCGGCCATCGCTGAGATGCTGGACGACGAGGACCAATGGGACTTTAACATCCTAGAGCTGGAGGCTGCCACCTGTATGAGGTATGGAGGGAGAGGGAGGAGAGGGAGAGGGGGGTGGAGAGAGAGAAGGAAAGAGAGGACAGGAGCTGGAGGCTGCCACCTGTATGAGGTATGAAGGGAGAGGGAGAGGGGGGTGGAGAGAGCGAGAGGACAGGAGCTGGAGGCTGCCACCTGTATGAGGTATGGAGGGAGAGGGAGGAGAGGGAGAGGGGGGTGGAGAGAGCAAGAGGACAGGAGCTGGAGGCTGCCACCTGTATGAGGTATGGAGGGAGAGGGAGGAGAGGGAGAGGGGGGTGGAGAGAGCGAGACGACAGGAGCTGGAAGTGGTGATGAGTAAGAGAGGGATAGGTTGTTAGGGGGCTAAGGGAAAGGGAAGATAGAGGTTACTATACACTCAGTGTACAACACATTATGAACACCTGCTCTTTCCATGACATACACTGACCAGGTGAAAGCTATGATCCCTTATGGATGTCACCTGTTAAATCCACTTCAATCAGTGTAGATGAAGGGGAGGAGACAGGTTAAAGGAGGATTTCTTAGTCTTGAGACAATTTAGACCTATATTGTGTATGTGTGCCATTCAGAGGGTGAATGGGTAAGACAAAGTATTTAAGTGCCTTTTGAACAGGGTATGGTAGCAGGTGCCATTTGTGTCAAGAACTGCAGACCTGCTGGAGTTTCCCATGTATATCAAAAATGGTCCACCATCCAAAGGACATCCAGCCAACTTGACACAACTGTGGGAAGCATTGGAGTCAACATGGGCCAGCAACCCTGTGGAATGCTTTCGACACCTTGTAGAGTCCATGCCACGACGAACGGAGGCTGTTCTGAGAGCAAAAGAGAGGCTGAAACTCAATATTAGGAAGGTGTTCCTAATGTTTGGTGTATTCAGTGTACACCAATACAGAAAGGAAAGAACATCCTCTCTCTATCACTCATCTACCTCCCTGTCCGCTCTCTGTCATCCCCACAGACCTTTGACCTACCTGGGCTTGAAGATATTTGCTCGCTTCAGTGTGTGTGAGTTCCTGAGCTGCAGTGAGGCTACGCTACGCTGCTGGCTGCAGGTCATAGAGGCTAACTACCACGCCTCCAACTCCTACCACAACTCCACCCACGCCGCTGACGTCCTACACGCTACTGCCTACTTCCTACGCAAGGAGAAGGTCAAGGTATACCAAACACACATACCAGCATACACACACACATCCCTATTCCAACTCTCACTGGTCACTGACATACATTCACCTCCTGCCAAGCAAAGAAAACTGATACTCTACTCTCCCCACACACACACACACACACACACACACACACTCCTACCACAACCCCACACCAACCCGAAGTAGACCTTCTGGTTGGACAATTGTTGGATATGCGTACACCACTTATGAACACAAATTAAATGACTAAATTACAATATTTCACCTGTCATATCAATGTGCTGATTGATTGATAAGTTGATCTACTATGTAATTCACTGTGAAGGGTTTTCAATAGTGTGTGTGTGTCACGTTCTGGCCTTAGTTCCTTTGTTTTGTCTTTTGTTTTAGTATGGTCAGGGCGTGAGTTGGGTGGGTTGTCTATGTTAGTTTGTCTATGATTTTATTTTTCTGTGTTTGGCCTGGTATGGTTCTCAATCAGAGGCAGCTGTCAATGGTTGTCCCTGATTGAGAACCATATTTAGGTAGCCTGTTTTCCATTGTGTTTTGTGGGTGGTTGTTTTCAGTCTAAGTGTGTCTACACCAGACAGAACTGTTCCGGTTGTTTCTTTGTTGTTTTGTTATTCAGTTTTCATTAAATAAGATGAACACGGCGGGAGTAGAGTATCAGTTTTCTTTGCTTGGCAGGAGGTGAATGTATGTCAGTGACCAGTGAGAGTTGGAATGGGGATGTTTTTATAGCTTCGGTCTTGTTCTCATATTTGACTCAGTCAATAAGTGTTTTACCTTGAGGGCATTGAGATCCTCATACTTTCCCTCTCTTTTCTCCCTGCTTCTCCACTCCAATAAATATCTCCTCTCCTTGTCATAAAGTGAACATTTGCTAGTGATTATTATTATTAGTTGTGCTTGCATGGCGTGCATTATTTGGTATTATTCATTTGTTGAGTATGAGGTTATGCTGAGAGTGTCCAAGTTATGCTCTAATGGTACAAAGTCAGGTGCAGGAGAGCAGTGAGTTGTGATCAGGCGCACTTTTATTTGGCAACAGCGCAAAAAACAGACGCAACTGCGTCCAAAATCCTCCAGGTTAAAGTGCGAAAACACTCACAAATATACAAATGTATGACAAATGCATACAACGGGTCAAAATACGATACCAGGGGGAAAAACAGTCTGGCGCATCACACTAAACACTAACAAAACAATTTCACACAAAGACATGGGGGGAAACAGAGGAATAAATACATGCAGTGTGATTAGGGAATGTAAACCAGGTGTGCAGGGAACAAGACAACACAAATGGAACAATGAGAAAATGGGGCGGCAATGGCTAGAAAGCCGGTGACGTCGAACGCCGCCCGAACAAGGAGAGGAGCCGACTTCGGCGGAAGTCGTGACAGAGAGAGACTAGGCAGTATTTATATTTTATGCACGATTTCAACAACAAAAAAACCTGGTCTAAAAGTCTAACTCCCAAAATGATTTTGCTGTCTCAGTCCCATCACTGATTCATAGGTGCATATGATTTTTTATTAAGAGAAACTGTAGATTGTTAAAGTTGTAGGAAACTGAGCTCCCTACTACATTTTTTCTATTATCTGTGCTTCTGTGGAAGTTTGACACTGATGTCACTTCCTGATTGCTATATGTCCCCCGGGGCTCATGAGAGTTTTAGTTTACTAACACTACTTCCTGGTTGTGTCATGTGTTCTCAGGGCAGTCTGGACCAGCTGGACGAGGTGGCTGCGTTGATCGCGGCGACGGTCCATGATGTGGACCACCCAGGGAGGACCAACAGCTTCCTGTGTAATGCAGGAAGTGAGCTGGCCATCCTGTATAACGACACTGCAGTGTTGGAGAGTCACCATGCCGCCCTCGCCTTCCAACTCACCGTCAGGGATATCAAGAGCAACATCTTCAAAAACATCGACAGGTACAGTCAGGAGAGAGTCTAGGAGAGAAAATAGTGGTTTCCCCCTGGAGCTTTGAGGGCTTGCTAGCCTGGTCCCAGGTCTGCTTGTGTACAGACCGATCTGGGACCAGGCTAAGTGCTTGTTAATATAATGAATTAACATGCGACAGATATGGAGCATGTTGGGTTGTTACCCTGGAACATATCATGTGATGTGATTAACTTCTAAGTTTTTATGGACCTAGAACTTCTTGGAAAACAGTGAGGACAGTTGACTATCCTGGTCCTGTAAGTTCCTCTCTATGTGTTTATATTAGGACTCAGTTCAGGACGTTGAGGCAGGCAATCATAGACATGGTGCTGGCTACAGAGATGACCCGTCATTTTGAACACGTCAACAAGTTTGCCAACAGCATCAACAAACCAATGGCTGCCATCGAGGAGTCCAGTTCAAATGTAAGACACAGCCCCTTGTCTGTGTATATGTGTGTGTGTTTGTGTGTGTGTGCTAGCGTCCATGTGCATGTGTAGTTTATTATTACATAATAAAGATGGTTGTTAACATTAGCCAATTGAGTGGGAACAGAAGAGATAGAAACAGTTTTAGTTCTTAAATACAGTATATTCGGTGAGCATTAATGAGAAAATAGGAATAAAAGGCTAAATATTTTGACATTCAACAATGGAGAGTTCTAGTGGAAAATACTCTATTCAGAACATGTGACTCCAGTTTGAAGCACCTACAGTGCCTTGCGAAAGTATTCGGCCCCCTTGAACATTGCAACCTTTTGCCACATTTCAGGCTTCAAACATAAAGATATAAAACTGTATTTTTTTGTGAAGAATCAACAACAAGTGGGACACAATCATGAAGTGGAATGACATTTATTGGATATTTCAAACTTTTTTAACAAATCAAAAACTGAAAAATTGGGCGTGCAAAATATTTCAGCCCCTTTACTTTCAGTGCAGCAAACTCTCTCCAGAAGTTCAGTGAGGATCTCTGAATGATCCAATGTTGACCTAAATGACTAATGATGATAAATACAATCCACCTGTGTGTAATCAAGTCTCCGTATAAATGCACCTGCACTGTGATAGTCTAAGGGGTCCGTTAAAAGCGCAGAGAGCATCATGAAGAACAAGGAACACACCAGGCAGGTCCGAGATACTGTTGTGAAGAAGTTTAAAGCCGGATTTGGATACAAAAAAGATTTCCCAAGCTTTAAACATCCCAAGGAGCACTGTGCAAGCGATAATATTGAAATGGAAGGAGTATCAGACCACTGCAAATCTACCAAGACCTGGCCGTCCTTCTAAACTTTCAGCTCATACAAGGAGAAGACTGATCAGAGATGCAGCCAAGAGGCCCATGATCACTCTGGATGAACTGCAGAGATCTACAGCTGAGGTGGGACAACAATCAGTCGTATATTGCACAAATCTGGCCTTTATGGAAGAGTGGCAAGAAGAAAGCCATTTCTTAAAGATATCCATAAAAAGTGTTGTTTAAAGTTTGCCACAAGCCACCTGGGAGACACACCAAACATGTGGAAGAAGGTGCTCTGGTCAGATGAAACCAAAATTGAACGTTTTGGCAACAATGCAAAATGTTATGTTTGGCGTAAAAGCAACACAGCTGAACACACCATCCCCACTGTCAAACATGGTGGTGGCAGCATCATGGTTTGGGCCTGCTTTTCTTCAGCAGGGACAGGGAAGATGGTTGAAATTGATGGGAAGATGGATGGAGCCAAATACAGGACCATTCTGGAAGAAAACCTGATGGAGTCTGCAAAAGACCTGAGACTGGGACGATTTGTCTTCCAACAAGACAATGATCCAAAACATAAAGCAAAATATACAATGGAATGGTTCAAAAATAAACATATCCAGGTGTTAGAATGGCCAAGCCAAAGTCCAGACCTGAATCCAATCGAGAATCTGTGGAAAGAACTGAAAACTGCTGTTCACAAATGCTCTCCATCCAACCTCACTGAGCTCGAGCTGTTTTGCAAGGAGGAATGGGAAACAATTTCAGTCTCTCGATGTGCAAAACTGATAGAGACCCCAAGCGACTTACAGCTGTAATCGCAGCAAAGTATTAACTTAAGGGGGCTGAATAATTTTGCACGCCCAATTTTTCAGTTTTTGATTTGTTAAAAAAGTTTGAAATATCCAATAAATGTCGTTCCACTTCATGATTGTGTCCCACTTGTTGTTGATTCTTCACAAAAAAATACAGTTTTATATCTTTATGTTTGAAGCCTGAAATGTGGCAAAAGGTCGCAAAGTTCATGGGGGCCGAATACTTTCGCAAGGCACTGTATCTGCAATCATTGGCCTCGTGTGTGTGTGTGTGTGTGTGTGTGTGTGTGTGTGTGTGTGTGTGTGTGTGTGTGTGTGTGTGTGTGTGTGTGTGTGTGTGTGTGTTTTTCTGACTATTTGTGTGTGCATCGAGAAGTGTGTGTTTGTGTGTGTGTCTTTGACCTTGTGTGTGTGTGTGTGTGTGTGTTTCTCTGTAACAGAGTGAAGGCAGTGACAACGAGGGTCCAGCCAGCATCAGGAACAGCCCAGAGAACCGGCTGCTGATCAAGAGGATGATGATAAAGTGTGCTGATGTGGCCAACCCCTGTAGACCTCTGGAGCTCTGCATAGAATGGGCCGGACGCATCTCTGAGGAGTACTTTTCCCAGGTGAGCGGGATGACAGGGATGGAAGGTGGAAGAGAGGGCTGCTGGGGGAGGGGATGACTATATGTTAAATGTGGGATGACAGGGATGGAAGGAGGAAGAGAGGGCTGCTGGAGGAGGGGATGACTATATGTTAAATGTGGGATGACAGGGATGGAAGGAGGAAGAGAGGGCTGCTGGAGGAGGGGATGACTATATGTTAAATGTGGGATGACAGGGATGGAAGGAGGAAGAGAGGGCTGCTGGAGGAGGGGATGACTATATGTTAAATGTGGGATGACAGGGTAACAGGGCAGAAGGTAAAGGAATGGAGAGGGGTAAGGGGACAGCGAGGGGTTAGAATGAGGAATGGAGAATGGTAAGGGGACAGCGAGGGGTTAGAATGAGGAATGGAGAGGGGTAAGGGGACAGCGAGGGGTTAGAATGAGGAATGGAGAGGGGTAAGGGGACAGCGAGGGGTTAGAATGAGGAATGGAGAGGGGTAAGGGGACAGCGAGGGGTTAGAATGAGGAATGGAGAGGGGTAAGGGGACAGCGAGGGGTTAGAATGAGGAATGGAGAGGGGTAAGGGGACAGCGAGGGGTTAGAATGAGGAATGGAGAGGGGTAAGGGGACAGCGAGGGGTTAGAATGAGGAATGGAGAGGGGTAAGGGGACAGCGAGGGGTTAGAATGAGGAATGGAGAGGGGTAAGGGGACAGCGAGGGGTTAGAATGAGGAATGGAGAGGGGTAAGGGGACAGCGAGGGGTTAGAATGAGGAATGGAGAGGGGTAAGGGGACAGCGAGGGGTTATAATGAGGAATGGAGAGGGGTAAGGGGACAGCGAGGGGTTAGAATGAGGAATGGAGAGGGGTAAGGGGACAGCGAGGGGTTAGAATGAGGAATGGGGAGTGCGTCATTGCAGCTCAGACTGTTCTGGTGCTATAGGAGTTCACAGCTGGCAATCCTGACCTTAACAACTGCCTACTCAGCTATATTATATGTACAAAAGTATGTAGACACCCCTTCACATTAGTGGATTCGGCTGAAAGGTGTATAAAATCGAGCACACAGCCATGCAATCTCCGTAGACAAACATTGGCAGTAGAATGGCCTTACTGAAGACCTCAGAAACTTTCAACGTGGCACTGTCATAGGATGCCACCTTTCCATCAAGTCAGTTCATCAAATTTCTGCCCTGCTAGAGCTGCCCTGGTCAACTGTAAATACTGTTATTGTGAATTGGAAACGTCTTGGAGCAACAACGGCTCAGCCGCGAAGTGGTAGGCCACACAAACTCACAGAACGGGACCGCCGAGAACGGGAGTGTATAGCGCATAAAAATTGTCTGTCCTCGGTTGCAACACTCACTACCGAGTTCCAAACTGCCTCTGGAAATGTTGTAAGCAAAATAACTGTTCGTCTGGAGCTTCATGAAATGGGTTTCCATGGCCGAGCAGCCGCACACAAGCCTAAGATCACTATGCGCAATGTCATACGCTGGCTGGAGTGGTGTAACGCTCGCCACCATTGGACTCTGGAGCAGTAGAAACACGTTCTCTGGAGTGATGAATCAAGCTTCACCATCTGGCAGTCTGACGGATGAATCTGGGTTTGTCGGATGCCAGGAGAATGCTGCCTCCCAGAATATATAGGGCCAACTGTAAAGTTTGTTGGAGGAGGAATAATGGTCTGGGGCTGTTTTTCATGGTTCGGGCTACGCCCCTTAGTTCCAGTGAAGGGAACTCTTAACACTACAGCATACAATGACATTCTAAATGATTCTGTGCTTCCAACTTTGTGGCAACAGTTTGGGGAAGGCCCTTTCCTGTTTCAGCATGACAATGCCCCTGTGCACATAGCAAGGTCCATACAGAAAGGGTTTGTCGAGATAAGTGTGGAAGAACTTGACTGCCCTGCACAGAGCCCTGACCTCAACCCCATTGAACACCTTTGGGATGAATTGGAACGCAGACTGCAAGCCAGACCTAATTGCCCAACATCAGTGCCCGATTTCACTGATGTTCTTGTAGCTGAATGGAAGTCCCCGCAGCATTGTTCCAACATCTAGTGGAAAGCCTTCCCAGAAAAGTGGAGGCTGTTATAGCAGCAAAGAGGGAACAACCCCATATGAATGCCCATGATTTTGGAATGAATAGTTTGACGAGCAGTTGTCCACAAACTTTTGGTCATGTAGTGTTTCCGTGTACACCTATAAATCTGCCCTCTCTCTCTCTCTCTCTCTCTCTCTCTCTCTCTCTCTCTCTCTCTCTCTCTCTCTCTCTCGTGAGTATGTACATATTGTAAATACCATAGTGTGTGTGTCTGGTGGGGGGGTGGTAACCTGTGTGTGTGTGTGTGTGTGTGTGTGTGTGTGTGTGTGTGTGTGTGTGTGTGTGATTGTGTGTGTGTGTTAACCTGTGTGAATCCATGTGTGTTTCAGACTGACGAGGAGAAGAGAGAGGCTCTTCCGGTGGTCATGCCTGTATTTGACAGGAACACCTGCAGTATCCCCAAGTCTCAGATCTCCTTCATAGACTACTTCATTACAGACATGTTTGACGCCTGGGATGGTAAGAACACACACGCGGTGCCGAGGTTAGAAGGGCACAGGGGATCCACTGGGAGGGGGAGGGATCACGAATCCCAACTTTCCCAGGCCTCTCCTCTCTTCTACTTACTCCATCCCTGTAAAAGAGTTAGAGCCTCCCTTTTCCCATCACAGTAGAGCACAGTAGCCCAGGGGAAATAGAGAGGGAGGGAGAAGGGGATGGGAGCCAAACGAAAGGGTGAAGAGGAGAAAGGGGGAGGGAGGGGATGGGAGCCAGACAAAAGGGTAAAGGGGAGGGATACAGGGAGGGTAGGATATAATAACTTCCATCTCCCCGTCCCCATGAAATGAACCCTGACCTCTGGGGTGTTTCTAGGGGTTACCCCCCCAGAGAAGAGAATACATGTGTTTACAGTGAAAAAAGCTGGTGATGTCACGGAAAATTCCCAGAGGCCACTGGGAAAGGGTGGAGGGGCAGGGGTGGGTATCCGGGGGGCCGGAGGGGTTAAGTCGAAATGCACTGAAGCAGAACCTACTGTACACACACACACAAAAGCACACACATTCAGATGCAAAAGTGTACACAGAAGCACAAAGATCCGCACACACACAAGCATAACGCACAAACACACTCACACAGCAGGCTTTAATTCGGCAGGGTCAGGGCTGGGTTGTTGTCTGGTGGTTGCCAGGTCAGGCTCAGACAGAGGGGCAACCAACGAGTTGGAAACTAGGAAGTAAACAACACCCACACAAACACAAATTGCTTGAGACCTAATTTCCCTAGCTGTCATTTCCTTGTGTGGAAACTACCGCTGGCTCATGTGTTTGTGTGCATGCAGATGTGTGTTAACCTCACACTCTCCTCTGTCCCCCAGCCTTCGCCAGTCTACCTGGCCTCATGGAGCACCTGTCAGAGAACTACAAGTACTGGAAGGGTCTGGACGACATGAAGTGCAAGAGCCTGCGTCCGCCTTCTCCTCCGTGACCCCTCCATCCCTCCCTCTCTCCCTTCATCCCTCCATCCATCCCTCCCTCTCTCAGGGCAGGGGGAGACAGCGAATGTAGCCCAGCACTGGCATTAAGCCCCTCCCACTGTGATTCTACCCAGCTCCACACACATTGGACTGTACTGCAGTCTGCAGACCTTAGAGCCTTCAAACACCAGAGTCTGTAGCTTGGAGCCCTGAGAAGAAACCAGGGGACTGTCATACTGGCTGACATAATGACACCCTATCCCCTATGTAGTGGACTACTTCTGACCAGAGCCCCAACCCAAACACATTTCCCATCTTTGGTTATCTGATGTTGCCTCAAACTACAAAAACAGATTTCATACAGAGAATCATTATGGTGCCCATTGCTAAATTTAGCATGGGGGGCTCTGGTCAAACATACATGCACTACATGGGGAATAGGGTAACATTTTAGATTTGCCCTCTGAGGCTGAAGCCAGCCTCTTCAGACCCCTCTCGGGTCCCTGTTGGGCCCCTAATTGGACTCTACAGTCCTCCTTACCATCTGTCCCAGCCTGAGGGGTGAGGACCAACCAATCAGTCCCAGCCTGATGGGTGATAACCAACCAATCAGTCCCAGCCTGAGGGGTGAGGATCAACCAATCAGTCCCAGCCTGAGGGGTGAGGACCAACCAATCAGTCCCAGCCTGAGGGGTGAGGACCAACCAATCGGTCCCAGCCTGAGGGGTGAGGACCAACCAATCGGTCCCAGCCTGAGGGGTGAGGACCAACCAATCGGTCCCAGCCTGAGGGGTGAGGACCAACCAATCAGTCCCAGCCTGAGGGGTGAGGACCAACATGCTACAAACCAACCAACTGCACTTTAGCAGCTCAAAGTCACTTTCTCAAAATATTTTTCCTGTCTGTTTTTCTGCTCTCTTCTCTCAGACAAGAGTCTGCTGTTTCTTCTCATACTGTACCTTTCTGTCTCTCTACTGTAGTATGTAGTACTGCTGAGATGGGTACCAAAGCTTCATTATACTGTGACTTCTACAGCTAAAAGAGGAGAGATCACGGAATGATTACAGAACTAAAGCATGTAGAGAGAAATCAGTCCACTCCAGCACATGCACACTGTACTCGCTCTTCCAACTAAACAGACAACTGTAAATTGTAACTCCGCTTACCTTGTTCTCTCGCCAGCTGAAAGTATTAAGGAATATTGAGCTCTGATAAGCCCTGTCAGGGAGAATCATACAGAGGTGTGTGTGTGTGCGTGTGCGCGCGTGTTTGTGTGTGTTTGGCAGCAGCCCCAGTGCAGTCAGAGGTCTGTGTTCGCTCCATACCTAGGAGGTTTACAGAGCAGAGCCCAGCTGAACTGACTGCTGTAATATCTCTCTCTATGGGGGAGAACCAGAGCTCTGTGCAGAGAGCCATGCCTCACATGCAGCTAGCTCACCATCAGGCTCCCCTCTGGGGCTAGAACCAGCGCTCACTCAGCCCCCTCTGGAACTCTGCTCACATGGCTCTTAAAAGAGAACTATCCTGTCAACACTGGGGCTTAGTGGGAACAGTATTAGAACAGAATTACAACACTATTAGCGACAAGTGGGAGAAAAATAGCACTATATTAAGTACTGTTGATCTTCAATTATAAACCAAATAAGAAGTGAATTATCTGACCTACAGTAGGCCAAGTGTAATATTTATGACAGCTTGCATTGAAGCTAATCATAATTCATTACTTAAAAAAGGTCATGAAGTTCCAGTACATCCATTTAAATATCAAAGGCACATGTTTTATTTATTTATTTAATTTAACCTTTATTTAACTAGGCACATTGATGTGGACACATACTGTAGATAATTGTAATCTCCAAATATGAAGGAAACAAATTATAGTATCGCAACATGAGAGCAGTGGCTAAGCAAGTTAATATTCCAAGCACAACCAACCCATTGATTTCTAACTGGTGTGCAGTGCAGTTGTACAGTCGTGGCCAAAAGTTTTGAGAATGACACAAATATACATTTTCACAAAGTCTGCTGCCTCAGTTTGTATGATGGCAATATGCATATACTCCAGAATGTTATGAAGAGTGATCAGATTAATTGCAATTCATTGCAAAGTCACTCTTTGCCATGCAAATGAACTGAATCCCCAAAAAACATTTCCACTGCATTTCAGCCCTGCCACAAAAGGACCAGCTGACATCATGTCAGTGATTCTCTCATTAACACAGGTATGAGTGTTGATGAGGACAAGGCTGGAGATCACTCTGTCATGCTGATTGAGTTCAAATAACAGACTGGAAGCTTCAAAAGGACGGTGGTGCTTGGAATCATTGTTCTTCCTCTGTCAACCATGGTTACATGCAAGGAAACACGTGCCGTCATCATTACTTTGCACAAAAAGGGCTTCACAGGCAAGGATATTGCTGCCAGTAAGATTGCACCTAAATCAACCATTTATCAGATCATCAAGAACTTCAAGGAGAGCGGTTCAGTTGTTGTGAAGAAGGCTTCAGGGCGCCCAAGAAAGTCCAGCAAGCGCCAGGACCGTCTCCTAAAGTTGATTCAACTGCGGGATCGGGGCACCACCAGTACAGAGCTTGCTCAGGAATGGCAGCAAGCAGGTGTGAGTGCATCTGTACGCAAAATACTTTTGGAGGATGGCCTGGTGTCAGGAAGGGCAGCAAAGAAGCCACTTCTCTCCAGGAAAAACATCAGGGACAGACTGATATTCTGCAAAATGTACAGGGATTGGACTTCTGAGGACTGGGGTAAAGTCATTTTCTCTGATGAATCCCCTTTCCGATTGTTTGGAGCATCCGGAAATAAGCTTGTCCGGAGAAGACAAGGTGAGCGCTACCATCAGTCCTGTGTCACGCCAACAGTAAAGCATCCTGAGACCATTCATGTGTGGGGTTGCTTCTCAGCCAAGGGAGTGGGCTCACTCACAATTTTGCCTAAGAACACAGCCATGAATAAAGAATGGTACCAACACATCCAGGAACATTTTGGTGACAAACAATGCCTTTTCCAGCATGATGGAGTACCTTGCCATAAGGCAAAAGTGATAACTAAGTGGCTCGGGGAACAAAACATCGATATATTTTGGGTCCATGGCCAGGAAACTCCCCAGACCTTAATCCCATTGAGAATTTGTGGTCAACCCTCAAGAGGCGGGTGGACAAACAAAAACCCACAAATTCTGACAAACTCCAAGCATTGATTATGGGCTGCCATCAGTCAGGATGTGGCCCAGAAGTTAATTGACAGCATGCCAGGGCGGATTGCAGAGGTCTTGAAAAGGAAGGGTCAACACTGCAAATATTGACTATTTGCACCAACTTCATGTAATTGTCAATAAAAGCCTTTGATACTTATGAAATGCTTATAAATATACTTCAGTGTTCCATAGTAACATCTGACATAAATATCTAAAGACACTGAGGCAGCAGACTTTGTGAAAATTAATATTTGTGTCATTCTCAAAACTTTTGGCCACGACTGTAGGAGTACATTTTATTTTCCAACTGCTTTTTGTCCCTCCTGTGTCCCCATAGCGTGTTGCTGGTCCGTTATGATGTAGCATGGCAGTGTGGTCTGAGCAGAGCCACCTCACAGCAGCCTGATGAAACCACCATGGGAGAGACACAGCATGAAAGACTTGGATGGCTCTGGCTCAAACTATTCCCTATGTAGTGCACTACTTTTGGGGCAGAGATGTATGTGGTGAGAAACACTGGCACACTTAGCTTTTGGGGCTTAAACAGTTGCGTCTTAAATGCACCCTATTACCTTAAGTGCAGTACAGAATGGTAGTGCGTTCTATGGGGACGTTTTAGATTGACCCGGTCTTTGGATCCTCTCTAGGAAAAGAGACCATCAGGCCAGCTCCCAGTACCCTGTACTGCTGCTTGGTTCTGTTGGGTTTTCAACTCCGACTCTGCTATTAAAACAAGATTGAAAATGACATTATCATCCCCTTCCTGTCATCTAAAACACATTACTGTGTAGCGGTCTCCCTCCATTGGTTGGCAGTGGGAAATGCAGTTCCAATAATGTCCTTGTGCAGCTACACAGTAGACATACAAGACAGGTAGTCAAAGGCATAGCCTGCTGGAAGTAGGTGTGCTGAGGGTGCTGGTGTCTCCCCTGAAAAATCTGATATTATTTTTAAAAAATAATACCAATTACAGAAGTAGTGCACTGGGCCTTTACTAGTCCTATATTATCAGACCGATATATGTAGCGTGTTTGTAGTCTGTAGCGCGTGCCCCTCCAAAATATTCTATGACACCCCCCCCCAAACATCTGCAGCTATGGTCAGATGTGTTATGAAAGGGTGGTAAGTTCTGAGTTCAAAGTGCTTGCGCATGCCTGCATGTGTGTATATTCAACCAAGAGAAACTAAACTGGGGAACGTAGTTAACCGAAGGAACAGTGATCTTCTTCAAGGTGCCTTACTTTGCTCCTCTCCTCTGAAACAGTGTTCCTTCAGCTTCAAATGGTTTGTTTGGCTTCAAATGGTTTGTTTAGCTTCAAATGGTTTGTTTGGCTTCAAATGGTTTGTTTGGCTTCAAATGGTTTGTTCAGCTTCAAATGGTTTGTTTAGCTTCAAATGGTTTGTTTGGCTTCAAATGGTTTGTTTGGCTTCAAATGGTTTGTTTGGCTTCATGTGGTTGATTTAGCTTCAAATGATTTGTTTGGTTTCATGTGGTTTGTTTGGGTTAGTGAGTAGCTGAACAAAGCCACTAGACTAAGCCAGAGTAGACCTATTTTACTTTAGAATTTTAACCTGGCTCATGTCTCACATTCCTCAACTCCTCGTTCTCTGGTTGGTCAGAGTATCACAGTATATTAATGTCCCAAATGGCACCCTATTCCCCATATAGTGACAAATGAAGTGTTCTTTGTGGGGAACATGGTGTCATTTGAGACTGACCCTCGACAGGTGAACACTACAGGTATTATGGAGAGAACAGTGTGTTTGACAATGACTGTATGCTAGTTTCAGAACATGGTAAGACAAATGCCTTAAAGCCTCTTCCCATTGCTCACTCTGTCAAGGCTTTCATAGTTTCACTGATATACGACACTGGAAACTACCTAGCTACTGCTGACTTCAACAACCCACTATGTAGTGTCCCGTGGACTGTCCATTGAGCTTCATCTATTTTTAATAGAACAATGTTTTTTTTTAAACTTTTGTTTCAGTTGTTCAGTTAGATGTGTTCAGATCTGATGTCACCCTCATGCTTCACCTCCTTTCCTCTCTTTTCCCCCCAAAACAAACCGTTTCAGCTGAGGTGAGAGCATGGCTGACATCTACTGTGATGTCATGTTAACCAGGCTCTGTCATTGGTCAGAGACTGGCATCAATGGATATGGAGAACGTGCCAATCTGTTTCCTTCAGAACAACCAATAGAAACTCAACAAGCGTTAATGTATACAAGCTCTATTTTTTAAAGTAATTATTCATTGTTTTGTCATTATTGGCCGTGAAAAGGCAACTGTAAAGTATATGTATTTTGGAAGGATTTTATGGTTTGAGGCTTTAGTTGTTTATAAAGCTGCTCTGGGTGGATCCTCCAGAGTTGAGTGGTTATGATTTTAGTCTTTCCTGGTCTCTGTCAGAAGAAATCTGATTTTGGTTCTCTTTGTCAATACTTTTTAAATGTATTAGTGAGAAACAATATACATATCCTGCAATATGGTGTTTGTGACCAGTTGTATCTTTAATTTGTGACATTTTTAGGCTTTAAAAAAACAAGCAACTGTGGGGTTAAAATAGTTAAAATATCCAGACAGACATCAGATCAAATAAATGTGTGACCAACTTGAAGACAGGCATATAGAAGAACATCAGATCAAATAAATGTGTGACCAACTTGAAGACAGGCATATAGAAGAACATCAGATCAAATAAATGTGTGACCAACTTGAAGACAGGCATATAGAAGAACATCAGATCAAATAAATGTGTGACCAACTTGAAGACAGGCATATAGAAGAACATCAGATTAAAATTGAAGACTTGAAACACACAGAATTTCACACGTTGTAAAATCACTAAACCAACAAACATGGTAAAGAAATATCCATCACATTGTACACATTATATATATATATGGATGTGTCATATATATATATATATATATATATATACACACACACACACACACACACATCCATGAACCTCAGAGACAGTGAAATAACAACACCTAGGAACAAATACATTCCACCCCTCTTTAAAACCTTAACTTCCAGTAGAAAGTGTTCTGTAAAATCATAAATAATTGTGTTAGTGACTGACAGGTGGGGGTGGGTGGTCAGAGTCCCCCGTTCTCCTCCAGTTTCCTGAAGAGGGCGAGACTGCGGAGGTGAGACTCTCTCTCTCTGTTCTTCCATGCAATCAGCAGGTGGTCTGTAGAACATGTTACCAGACCCTTCTCCCCAAAACTCACAAACATCTGGAGAGGACACGCAAGAAAAAACGCACAAATACACAGAAATGGTAACATGTATCAATAGGATATTTGTCTAAATGTTGTCAGTTGATTATTACGTGACATCATACCTGCACGGCCCCTGAGTGTCCAATCAGGTCGCCCGTCAGTTCCAATGTTCTGAGACTGGGGAGTTCAAGAACCTTCTTCACAGGAGGCCCCGCCTGCTTATTGGACCTGCCGAAAGTCCACATCCCAAAGAACCCTGGAGGATGGAGAGAGAGAGAGAAGAGAGAGACAGAGAGAGATTTGAATAGAAAGCTGATTCTGTGACTTTTCAGATGGACTCGGCAACCAGACAGGTTTGGCACATGGACTCTATCAGCCACGACGTCATCACCACGAGATGTCAAGCAGTGGGCACAGCTCTGGGATGAGAAACATTCCACAACCATCCAATAAGACGTGACTGTAGACCGCCTGCCCCTGAGGGGCTTGTCACATTTTTTCACATGAAAACATTTATCTTAATAATAAAAAAGGCCATAAAAATCCCAAAAGACCAAAATTATATTTCCCTTCCTTATAAATTACAGTGGATGTGCAAAAAGAAAAACCAAGTCAGGAAATGTGATTTGGCTGAGTGTGTGTGTTCGCTGACTGATGACAGTGCTTCAAGAAGGAGGCATCACACTGACAGACTCTGAGCTCTGAGCTGTGGTGAAGTGATGGATGAACAGAACGAGAAAGCGAGGGAAAGAGAGAAAGGACCACAGCTCAGACTCAGAAGAGCGCTCCAATCCACTTCAAAGGCAGCTGTGTAGGATTAGTATAGACGCTAGCCTAGGCTAGTGACATCACTGCCATAGTCTGTCTAGCCCTCCTTTGATCCCACCACTACCCTGACTCCGCTGGGTCTGTGTGTGTGTGTGTGTGTGTGTGTGTGTGTGTACACGACTCACCTGCTGAGGCTGGTTCTGCAGGTAACAGGAGGTCCTGCATCTCCCAAATCCTCACACTGCCATCCTCGGAGCACGACATCAGCCCCCTGCAACACACACACACTATAAGAAATCTATAAAAACACTGCAGTGTGACACACATGTACCTTACAGAAGAGAGAACAACACAGGTAACGTGTGAAACCTGATAAAGACCATTATGTTTGATAACATTGTTGTGGCTGAGATAAAGAGCTTGGGAACAGCAAACAGTGGGTCTCTTAATAAGAGCAGGTGTGATTTGATTACCCATCAGGCAGCAGCATGGTGTGTAGTACGTTGGAGTCGTGGGCTGTCTTCCTGTAGGCCACAACACTCTTAGTGATGACGCTGTACACATACAGACCACTGCCCACTGCAGCCACCATCAGCTAGGGAGGAAGAGGTGATAAAAGATCATTCATTTGTAGTGTATTGATGAGACCTTGTGATAATGCACCTTAAATACCAGTTGACTTGACTTGATTAACAACACTAACTTTCAACCTAAAATAATCTCACCATGTCAAAACACTTTGGGTACTCACCTCTCCATCGGATGTCAGCTGTTGGATGGACATCTCACTGGGTTTCGGAGCGGCCAATCGGATCTCAGCCTGGGTGTCGGTCTGAGACTCCTCCCACAGGATGTGCTCATAGGCCATAATCGTCCAATCAACAGCGTCCCACAGGATCAGCTCGCCAACATGGGACCCACTGGCAAATAGGCCATCTGAAAAGGAAGAGGTAGAGGACAAGTAGGAAGAGTAGGAGGAAGAGGGGAAGGAGGAAGATACCATAGAGTTAGAATTTGTGAAGTAGAACCTCAGAAATTCAAATCCCAGACTGCCCGGTCAAAGTTTAGCTTCAGTTTAAGTTAAACCAAGTCAACCTGAAATATACACTGAGTGTACAAAGCATTAAGGACACCTGCTCTTTCCAAAACATACTGACGACTGACCAGGTGAATCCAGGAGAAAGCTATGATCCCTTATTGATGTCTCTTCAATCAGTGTAGATGAAGGGGAGGAGACAGGTTAAAGAAGGATTTCTAAGCCTTGAGACATGGATTGTGTATGTGTGCCATTCAGAGGGTGAATGACCAAGACAAAATATTTAAGTGCCTTTGAACAGGGTATGGTAGTAGGTGCCAAGAACACCACTTTGATTGTGTATTTGTCACGCTCAACAGTTTCATGTGTGTATCAAGAATGGTCCTCCACGCAAAGGACATCCAGCCAACTTGACACAACTGTGGGAAGTTTTGGAGTCAAAATGGGCCAGCATCCCTGTGGAACACTTTGTAGAGACCATACCCCGATGAATTGAGGTTGTTCTGAAGGCAAGAGGGAGGAAGAGGGGTGCAACTCAATATTAGGAAGGTGTCCTTACTGATGTCAAATACACTCAGTGTATTTGACATCAGCAAAGTGATCTCTCTATCAGACCTGCTAGGTCATATCCATATAACTTCTTTATTGAGGAAAATGTACTTACTACGACGGTGATACTTGGTTGTCTCACCTTGCTATCTTGAAATTATTGCACTAAGGGGCTCTGGATGAGAGCATCTGCTGAATGACTAACATGTCAAATGTACATGTGAGATGATGAAGAGATAAAGGCTGACCATTGATGTTGATGAGAGCGTGGATGCTGTCCTGGTGGTCAGATAGACGTCTGACCTCTGCTACAGACAACCGGGACCCTGTGGACATGGTCAGCCTGAAAATCACTACACAGAGGGAGGGAGAGGGTGTTTACCTTGGTTCAGAAGAGATACATGGACAACACAAAGGTTCATAAAGAATACAGGACTACAACCATGGTTACTATTACAACTCACCTATATCTTTGTCCATAGCTGCTGCTATACAGTTCTTAGGCAACTCCACCGTGGCACTGATTCCTTGAGACACAAGACTTAACATTGAATCCCTTCATATATGAGATTAAAATACATAAATAAGCCCAAACGACAGTAAGCCTTTTATCAAATGGAGTGAAAAGGTGGTGCTAAATGGACAAGATCAGACAGTACTCCCTCCCTTTAAAAATGTTTGCTCCCTTTTGTGGCAACTGAACCGTAATCCTGGTTTCTCTGTGTACCATGAGGTTAATGTGTGAATAGTGCATTATGAATGAATGTATCCTAACATGATCTCTGTGTTATTACCTGTGTCGTCGTGGTGCTGGCTCTGACACTGCAGCTGGAAGTCTCTGTTCCACACACACAACTCATTTCCTCCCGACACCCACACACATAACCGCTCCAACACCAGCAGACACTAACAGAGATAGAACGATAAGAGTACACACGTACCCAACCACCCACCCACACCCACACACACACTTATATCTCCACCTAAACAATAGAATCACTTGGAGAAGGGTATCAGTCATTATCAACCTATGGAGACTAATTACCATTCTACCATTGTTGCATAAACCCCACCCCCAGTCACCTTTTACCTAAATAGCCTACCAATCTATCCACCTCATCCCCATATTGTTTTTATTTACATTATTGCACACCAGTATTTCTACTTGCACATCATCATCTGCACATCTATCACTCCAGTGTTAATTTGCTCAATTATAATTACGTCGCTACTATGGCCTATTTATTACCTTCCCTCCTCACGCCATTTGCACACACTGTATATAGACTTTGTTTTTTCTATTGTGTTATTGACTGTACGTTTGTTTATTCCATGTGTAACACTGTGTTGTTTGTGTCGCACTGCTTTGTTTTATCTTGGCCAGGTCGCAGTGTCAATGAGAACTTGTTCTCAACTATCCTACCTAGTTAAATAAAGGTGAAATAAAATAAAAAATAAAATTGCAAATATTTGAATTAATAGTGGAGTTCACAGACATAAAAAGACAGTATGTCTAAATATAACCTGAACTGACTGTATTTATAGAAACAGTATGCTAGGTGGTGAAAACAGGTGAGGGAAAGATATGGAACAGCACTGTTGCCCCTAGCAACCCCCTCCCAAATTAACATTTAAAGACGCACACTCCATGAACTTCGCTTGTTGAAAAATAATATCCCACATATAAATACAGCAATGTACACACTTAAGAGTAGAAAAATATTTTTTGAGCAAAATAGTGTTGTTTTTTTAGACAACTGCAAACGTACAATTTTGGAGAACTCTTCCAATTGAATTTCCCTGCTCAGAAGAATTAATGCCATTAAAATGGTCTTCCTCCCGCAACTGCTTTACCTATTCCAGAACATCCCGGTATTCATACCTAAATCCTTTCATAAACAACTGGACTCAATTATCAATCCATTCATCTGGGATTATAAAACACACAGGAGTGGTAAAAACACCTCTGGAAGTCCAAGATGGAAGGATTGTCTACCCCAAATGTTATACACTGCTCAAAAAAATAAAGGGAACACTAAAATAACACATCCTAGATCTGAATGAATGAAATATTTTTATTAAATACTTTTTTCTTTACATAGTTGAATGTGTTGACAACAAAATCACACAAAAAGTATCAATGGAAATCAAATTATCAACCCATGGAGGTCTGGATTTGGAGTCACACTCAAAATTAAAGTGGAAAACCACACTACAGGCTGATCCAACTTTGATGTAATGCCTCCACGTGCCTGTATGACCTCCCTACAACGCCTGGGCATGCTCCTGATGAGGTGGCGGATGGTCTCCTGAGGGATCTCCTCCCAGACCTGGACTAAAGCATCTGCCAACTCCTGGACAGTCTGTGGTGCAACGTGGCGTTGGTGGATGGAGCGAGACATGATGTCCCAAATGTGCTCAATGCCTTCCTCTTGCAGGAACTGCTGACACACTCCAGCCACATGAGGTCTAGCATTGTCTTGCATTAGGAGGGGCCAACCGCACCAGCATATGGTCTCACAAGGGGTCTGAGGATCTCATCTCGGTACCTAACGGCAGTCAGGCTACCTCTGGCGAGCACATGGAGGGCTGTGCGGCCCCCCAAAGAAATGCCACCCCACACCATGACTGACCCACCGCCAAACCGGTCATGCTGGAGGATGTTGCAGGCAACAGAACATTCTCCACGGCGTCTTCAGACTGTCACGTCTGTCACATGTGCTCAGTGTGAACCTGCTTTCATCTGAGAAGAGCACAGGGCGCCAGTGGCGAATTTGCCAATCTTGGTGTTCTCTGGCAAATGCCAAACGTCCTGCACGGCATTGGGCTGTAAGCACAACCCCCACCTGTGGACGTCGGGCCCTCATACCACCCTCATGGAGTCTGTTTCTGACAGTTTTAGCAGACACATGAACATTTGTTGCCTGCTGGAGGTCATTTTGCAGGGCTCTGGCAGTGCTCCTCCTGCTCCTCCTTGCACAAAGGCGGAGGTAGCGGTCCTGCTGCTGGGTTGTTGCCCTCCTACGGCCTCCTCCACGTCTCCTGATGTACTGGCCTGTCTCCTGGTAGCGCCTCCATGCTCTGGATACTACGCTGACAGACAGAGCAAACCTTCTTGCCACAGCTCGCATTGATGTGCCATCCTGGATGAGCTGCACTACCTGAGCCACTTGTGTGGGTTGTAGACTCCGTCTCATGCTACCACTAGAGTGAAAGCACCACCAGCATTCAAAAGTGACCAAAACATCAGCCAGGAAGCATAAGAACTGAGAAGTGGTCTGTAGTCACCACCTGCAGAACCACTCCTTTATTGGGGGTGTCTTGCTAATTGCCTCTCATTTCCACCTGTTGTCTATTCCATTTGCACAACAGCATGTGAAATTTATTGTCAATCAGTGTTGCTTCCTAAGTGGACAGTTTGATTTCACAGAAGTATGATTGACTTGGCGTTACATTGTGTTGTTTAAGTGTTCCCTTTATTTTTTTAAGCAGTGTATTTTACTATTGGTCCGCTAACCTCTGTGCTCTTATGGTTGTCTGGATGACGCAGCTGGCTTAGCATGGAGCGTGAGGATAGCCGCCCTTCTTCTATTGACGCTGTGATTTTGTCCCGTCAATTTGGAGATGTCACTTTATGGTAACAATCCTATTATACATAGCACAGTCCGTATCTGAAGCAAACTAAGTTCCATTTTGACCTTATACCAATATCATTCTGCTCCCTACTGCGAAGAATAAGTACTTTGTCCCCTCTAACCTTGATAACACCTTTGCGCGATCGGGAGAATTAGGGATCAATACCATAGAGGATTTTTATATAGAAGGGACCTTTGCCTCCTTTGATTTGCTGAGGGAAACCTATAATCTTCCCAGAAGTAACTTTTTCAGACCCCTACAGATTAGAGACTTTGTTAGAAAACATCTTCCTACATTTGGAAATGCTAAACCTTCCATGTTCGCCGGATCCATGAAAATGTGTCCCACCTCAGACAAACTGATATCTCGTCTAAATGACGCTTTTCAATCTGTTAGCACACCTTCTACAGATGCCATTAAGGCTAAATGGGAGGAAGAGCTAGGGACTGACATTGCTGGAGCAGGCTGGGAAGAGAGCTGGAAGTATATCCACACCTGCTCCATTAACTCCAGACATTGTCTTACACAATTCAAGATCTTACACAGATTACACTATTCCAAAACTAAACTGCATAGGATATTTCCTGATACCTCCCCTGTGTGATAAATGTCACACTACTCCACTGCTGTGCCCTATGCTCTAACCTGCATGGTTATTGGTGTGGAATTTGTAGGATCCTCTCTGAGGTTCTGGAGTCTTTAATTGACTCAGACCCACTTCTGATCATCCTGGGAGTGTCAGAAACCCTAAAATGATTAACCAAGCCCCCAAAACAACTCATCTCTTAGTCTCATTTCGGCAACAAAAAGATATCTTGTTGTTTTGGAAAAGGAACAAAGTTCCCTCTACCAAATGATGGGGGGTGGCATCTGCCCTCTGCTTTCTGTTTACTTGTTCTGTATATCTTGTTTTCTTTCTTGTATGTGTTCAATACAAAAATATTTAAGCAACAAAACATTCATCACTTTCTATTGAAATGACTGAAATGAACAGATATTTTAGACACTACATGTTAAAGGTAATTACATAAGACATTACGCAGGGCGGCGGGTAGCCTAAAGGTTAGAGCGGCAGGGTAGCCTAGTGGTTAGAGCGGCAGGGTAGCCTAGTGGTTAGAGCGGCAGGGTAGCCTAGTGGTCAGAGCGGCAGGGTAGCCTAAAGGTTAGAGCGGCAGGGTAGCCTAGTGGTTAGAGCGGCAGGGTAGCCTAGTGGTCAGAGCGGCAGGGTAGCCTAGTGGTCAGAGCGGCAGGGTAGCCTAGTGGTCAGAGCGGCAGGGTAGCCTAGTGGTCAGAGCGGCAGGGTAGCCTAGAGGTTAGAGCGGCAGGGTAGCCTAGAGGTTAGAGCGGCAGGGTAGCCTAGAGGTTAGAGCGGCAGGGTAGCCTAGTGGTCAGAGCGGCAGGGTAGCCTAGTGGTCAGAGCGGCAGGGTAGCCTAGTGGTCAGAGCGGCAGGGTAGCCTAGTGGTCAGAGCGGCAGGGTAGCCTAGTGGTCAGAGCGGCAGGGTAGCCTAGTGGTCAGAGCGGCAGGGTAGCCTAGTGGTCAGAGCGGCAGGGTAGCCTAGTGGTCAGAGCGGCAGGGTAGCCTAGTGGTCAGAGCGGCAGGGTAGCCTAGTGGTCAGAGCGGCAGGGTAGCCTAGTGGTCAGAGCGGCAGGGTAGCCTAGTGGTCAGAGCGGCAGGGTAGCCTAGAGGTTAGAGCGGCAGGGTAGCCTAGAGGTTAGAGCGGCAGGGTAGCCTAGAGGTTAGAGCGGCAGGGTAGCCTAGTGGTCAGAGCGGCAGGGTAGCCTAGTGGTCAGAGCGGCAGGGTAGCCTAGTGGTCAGAGCGGCAGGGTAGCCTAAAGGTTAGAGCGGCAGGGTAGCCTAGTGGTTAGAGCGGCAGGGTAGCCTAGTGGTCAGAGCGGCAGGGTAGCCTAGTGGTTAGAGCGGCAGGGTAGCCTAGAGGTTAGAGCGGCAGGGTAGCCTAGTGGTTAGAGCGGCAGGGTAGCCTAGAGGTTAGAGCGGCAGGGTAGCCTAGTGGTCAGAGTGGCAGGGTAGCCTAGTGGTTAGAGCGGCAGGGTAGCCTAGTGGTTAGAGCGGCAGGGTAGCCTAGTGGTTAGAGCGGCAGGG
Organism: Oncorhynchus mykiss; assembly: GCF_013265735.2. Classification (NCBI taxonomy): domain Eukaryota; kingdom Metazoa; phylum Chordata; class Actinopteri; order Salmoniformes; family Salmonidae; genus Oncorhynchus; species Oncorhynchus mykiss. Next base: position 23,242,753 of record NC_048569.1, on the reverse strand, counting down.
TAGCCTAGTGGTTAGAGCGGCAGGGTAGCCTAGTGGTCAGAGCGGCAGGGTAGCCTAGTGGTCAGAGCGGCAGGGTAGCCTAGTGGTCAGAGCGGCAGGGTAGCCTAGTGGTCAGAGCGGCAGGGTAGCCTAGTGGTCAGAGCGGCAGGGTAGCCTAGTGGTCAGAGCGGCAGGGTAGCCTAGTGGTCAGAGCGGCAGGGTAGCCTAGTGGTCAGAGCGGCAGGGTAGCCTAGTGGTCAGAGCGGCAGGGTAGCCTAGTGGTTAGAGCGGCAGGGTAGCCTAGTGGTCAGAGCGGCAGGGTAGCCTAGTGGTCAGAGCGGCAGGGTAGCCTAGTGGTCAGAGCGACAGGGTAGCCTAGTGGTCAGAGCGACAGGGTAGCCTAGTGGTCAGAGCGGCAGGGTAGCCTAGTGGTCAGAGCGGCAGGGTAGCCTAGTGGTCAGAGCGGCAGGGTAGCCTAGTGGTTAGAGCTGCAGGGTCGCCTAGTGGTTAGAGCGGCAGGTAGCCTAGTGGTTAGAGCGGCAGGTAGCCTAGTGGTTAGAGCGTTGGACTAGTAACCGAAAGGTTGCAAGATCAAATCCCAGAGCTGACATCTGTCGATCTGAACAAGGCAGTTAACCCACCGTTCCTAGGCCGTCATTGAAAATAATAATTTGTTCTTAACTGACTTGCCTAGTTAAATAACGGTAAAATATAAAAAATTACTTTAATTGGGACTCGGTAACAAAGATAGCTTCTATCCCCAAGCCATAAGAGTGCTAAACAGCTAACAAAATGGCTACACGGACTATCTACATTGGCCTTTTGCATTTTCTCTATGTACATTCAACACAGTCATGCTCCAATACACTCACACACTTCATTTGCTCACACACTCATATGCAATCATCACTGCTGCTACTCTTGTTTATCATATATCCTGATGCCTAGTTACATGCCCTTATACATATCTACCTCTATCGATCCAGGATCCCTGCACATTGTAAATATGGTATGGGCACTGACCCTGTATATAGCTTGCTTACTTTTCATGTTCTTCTTATTTCTATTTCTTGTGTGTTTTAGTTCTACTTGACAGTTTTATAGTACTACTAATATGTACTACTGCATTGTTGCGAAAGAGCAAGAAAGGCATTTCACTGTACTTCACTGTGCACATGACAATAAAAACTTGAAACTTGAAAAAGCACACAGCACTAGGTAACATATGGTAACGAGTTGCAAGTGTTGCCAACAGATGAAAAGCAGATGAACATACCTTGACAGAGGACTGGAGGTCTGAGACGGTCTGAACCCTGTTGCCTGTCTCTGGGTCCCACAGCTGAACCACAACACTCAGGAAACACAACAACAGGGTTCTATGTGTGTGTGTGTGTGTGTGTGTGTGTGTGTGTGTAAGGATACACTGAGGGTGCGGTCCGAGGAAGCTGTGATGAGGGAGGTGTGTGTGTTCTCTCCACTGGTGTGTGTGTAGGCTGTCATGGCCGTTATCTGCTGGGAGTGACCCCTTAGTTCCAGCAGCCTCTCTCCTGTCTGAGAACACACAAACACACACACAACAATTCGTATTATTCAAAATATATTCACAACACTGCCACCTATTGGTGTTACTAAAACACTACTACCCTTTATTCTTGCTTTATCGTTTCAAATGTTTATTTTTTTTATTTTTTTATTTCACCTTTATTTAACCAGGTAGGCTAGTTGAGAACAAGTTTTCATTTGCAACTGCGACCTGGCCAAGATAAAGCATAGCAGTGTGAACAGACAACACAGAGTTACACATGGAGTAAACAATTAACAAGTCAATAACACAGTAGAAAAAAAGGAGAGTCTATATACATTGTGTGCAAAAGGCATGAGGAGGTAGGCGAATAATTACAATTTAGCAGATTAACACTGGAGTGATAAATGATCAGATGGTCATGTGCAGGTAGAGATACTGGTGTGCAAAAGAGCAGAAAAGTAAATCAATAAAAACAGTATGGGGATGAGGTAGGTAAATTGGGTGGGCTATTTACCGATGGACTATGTACAGCTGCAGCGATCGGTTAGCTGCTCAGCAGATGTTTAAAGTTGGTGAGGGAGATAAAAGTCTCCAACTTCAACGATTTTTGCAATTTGTTCCAGTCACAGACAGCAGAGAACTGGAAGGAAAGGCGGCCAAATGAGGTGTTGGCTTTAGGGATGATCAGTGATATACACCTGCTGGAGCGCATGCTACGGGTGGGTGTTGCCATCGTGACCAGTGAACTGAGATAAGGCAGAGCTTTACCTAGCATGGACTTGTAGATGACCTGAAGCCAGTGGGTCTGGCGACGAATATGTAGCGAGGGCCAGCCGACTAGAGCATACAGGTCGCAGTGGTGGGTGGTATAAGGTGCTTTAGTAACAAAGCGGATGGCACTGTGATAAACTGCATCCAGTTTGCTGAGTATAGTATTGGAAGCCATTTTGTAGATGACATCGCCGAAGTCGAGGATCGGTAGGATAGTCAGTTTTACTAGGGTAAGTTTGGCGGCGTGAGTGAAGGAGGCTTTGTTGCGAAATAGAAAGCCAATTCTAGATTTGATTTTGGATTGGAGATGTTTGATATGAGTCTGGAAGGAGAGTTTACAGTCTAGCCAGACACCTAGGTACTTATAGATGTCCACATATTCTAGGTCGGAACCATCCAGGGTGGTGATGCTAGTCGGGTGTGCGGGTGCAGGCAGCGAACGGTTGAAAAGCATGCATTTGGTTTTACTAGCGTTTAAGAGCAGTTGGAGGCCACGGAAGGAGTGTTGTATGGCATTGAAGCTCGTATGGAGGTTAGATAGCACAGTATCCAAGGAAGGGCCAGAAGTATACAGAATGGTGTCGTCTGCGTAGAGGTGGATCAGGGAATCGCCCGCAACAAGAGCAACATCATTGATATATACAGAGAAAAGAGTCGGCCCGAGAATTGAACCCTGTGGCACCCCCATAGAGACTGCCAGAGGACCGGACAACATGCCCTCCGTCTACCCAGCTTTTGCTCAAAGCCGTTGGATGTTTATATGTTCCTACAACCCCCCTTGATCTCCCCTCCCAGACAAATGGCTCACCTCAACGTTCCACACCAACACCAGACCATCGTCTCCTGCAGACGCAAACCTGGGAAACAACAATGTCTACTTATGACATGACAAAACACTGGTCCTGCTTACAGTCCTGCTACTCACCTAAAAGCACAGCTAAAAACAAAGCATGATGGTGATAATTACCCAATACTCTTCAGGTATGAATGAGAAAAAACATGTATCAACTCCAAATGACTGAACCAGAAGGATGTGTTTCAGTGAAACAGAGAGTAAGCTACTGTCCACAAAATCCACTAACTCCCCTGGGATCTTAAAAACACCTGTCCTCAGGCTTAGCTCCTTTCCCTGACCTCTGACCCCTACCCATCTACAACCAACCTACAGGATGAGAGGATCAGAAAGAGTAAAGGATGAGATAGAAGAAAGAAGAGAAAAGGAACTGTCTTTCCAGCAAACGAGGGCTGGAAAAGGATACATTTTGGGACTTGAAAAGCAATCTGGTGAGAATGTTCCGGCCCCTGCCCTCGGCTGCTGGCCTGTCTGGAGAGGACGAGGCCCAGAGGAGGGGGTCATTACTGAGGTAGACGAGGCGTGAAGCTCTGCCGGACCCACCCAACTCCACACACACACACACACACACACACACACACACACACACACACACACACACACACACACCGCTCAGATCAGCTAGAAAGCACTTATGAGACCACTTATGCAAACCCACTGTACCATAGTAGCACGCAGCATGCTTCCACCAAGCAATGCATTACCTGTGAAGGCTGTTAACTATGTATTCAGTGGTCAGTGGGGGGTGGAAGAGCAGGTGGGGTAGCAGGTGTGTAGGAGGCGGGGGTTAAGAAAAGGGGTAAACTATAGAGTAACCGCACACATACAGTATAAAATACACACAACCCAGTAAAGATTTGTTGAGGAGAAGATCAAACACACACACACAGTCCAGCAGTGGTGATGATTAAGCTCTTGTCACGCTCTGTAAGTTTGCTTTGGAGAGGATCTGCTGTCAATCACACTGAGAGATAGAGTCCAGCAGATGGTAGAGAGAGAGAGGGGGAGAGAGAGAGAGAGAGAGGAGAGGTGCTTACCTGAAGTCATCAATCTGCACCAGAAATCGAACAATGTCAAAATGTCCTTTTAGCACCTGCAGTTCAGTGAACCAGTTTTTGGGCTGTTCCTCCCCAATGAATAGCACAGGGTTTTTCTGCACACATAAGGGATAAAAATGAGACGAGAGACAGCAGGTTGAAAAGCCACTCAGTGAATTCAATCACATAAGAGAAGGTAAGTAATAGTGAGAAAAGCATGGAAAGGGTCGAGAAAATGAATGATGTATATCTCTGCACAAATTATAGTAAGAATTATAGCCAGTACAAGAACACAACCAGGTAACTATAGCATTAACATCACACAAAACAGTTAGCCAGCTATTACCTCGACAGACCCCTGTGCTTCCCGACCACCGAGTATCCATCGCAGCATGACTGGCTAATGGCTATGCAGGAGATTCTGATGACAAGGAGACGACAGATGTCAGAAGTTGCACCATGGCACAATATGCAATTGCTGCTGTTGATGACAAACAGCTGACCCCTGCATGTAAACAATTCTGACAAGCTAATTCAGGTTAGCAAGCAGAGAATGTGATTATATCTTGCCTTAACAATCATTTGGCGTGAGACGTTTCCAGATCACGGTCGTCTTGACGCCTTTAAAATAGCTGTCGGGGATATCTCGTTGTTATTTAGTAGGGAAATCTGCCACTTGAGATCCAGCTGGCAAACCAAGACCCGTGAAATTTGACATGAAACTGTCAAGCTGAGCTTTCGCAACAAAACATTCATGTGACAGTAGCTAACTACGGAAGCGCAGGATGGACATATTAATGAAAACGTGAAAAACGGAAACGCAACTTCGCAAAGACCTGTCGACAAATTGATTTTATTGTTCTGCCTGTTCCTAATCCTTAGTAATAGCTGGCTAACTGTTTTGTGTGATGTTAATGCTACCTGGTTGACAACCATTCTCTACGGTATCTCTAAGCAAATGTGGTTTTGTACTGGCCATAATTCTTACAATAATTTGTGCAGAGATATACATCATTTATTTTCTCGACCCTTTCCACGCTATAAAATAATCGATATGGGAGGAATTTAAAAAATGAAATAACATTTTATAACATGTATATGCACCATGTAGCCAGTCAGTTTGTTACGTTGTAATTACACATTCATCTGTGACAACTAGATGGCAGTGTACAACAACTCGAAGATCTGGAGAGAAGCACATCCTTCAGTGGAAACAGATACCGAAAGCGTTTGGGGAATTATGGCTGAACCAACATGTTTGCCTTGCTATTTACCCATGCAGTGTTTAGACAGGTAAATCTGTCTTGAAATAGAAAACACAGAATGTGTTTATTCATCTCATTTAAAATATTGTGTCTCTCTGGACATTGAACTAAAAACAACACTGTCAGACTGCACTATTATTATTTTCTCTGTGATAGTGTTTATGTGACTCAGTAGTATTTGTAGATTACCTTAGCATGACAACCACTGGCCCAAATCTCCCCCTGGCCCTCTCTTCCTCTACCCTCTATCTCCCTCTTTATACACTCTCTACCTTCCGTCTCTCCCTCTTTCCTCATCTCTCCCTCTGTGACTGCTGGCTCTGCTGTGTTCTAGCTGTGTCTATATTCCTGCTCTCCCTGTCTACCTCCCCTCTCCCTGACTACCTCCCTATCTACCTCTCCCTCTCCGTCTACCTCTCCGTCTACCTCTCCCTCTCCGTCTGCCTCCCCATCTCCCTGTCTACCTCTCCCTCTCCCGTCTACCTCTCCCTCTCCCGTCTACCTCCCCATCTGCCTGTCTACCTCTCCCTCTCCCTGTCTACCTCCCCCTCTCCCTGTCTACCTCTCCCTCTCCCGTCTACCTCCCCCTCTCCCTGTCTACCTCCCCATCCCCCTGTCTACCTCTCCCTCTCCCTGTCTACCTCTCCCTCTCCCGTCTACCTCCCCCTCTCCCTGTCTACCTCCCCATCTCCCTGTCTATCTCTCTCTCTCCCGTCTACCTCTCCCTCTCCCGTCTACCTCTCCCTCTCCCGTCTACCTCTCCCTCTCCCCGTCTACCTCCCCCTCTCCCTGTCTACCTCTCTCTCTCCCGTCTACCGACCCATCTCCCTGCCTACCTCTCCCTCTCCCATCTACCTCCCCATCTCCCTGTCTACCTCTACCTCTCCCTGTCTACCTCCCCCTGTCTACCTCCTCCTCTCCCTGTCTACCTCCCCCTCTCCCTGTCTACCTCCCCATCTCCCTGTCTACCTCTCCCTCTCCGTCTGCCTCCCCATCTCCCTGTCTACCTCCCCCTCTCCCTGTCTACCTCTCCCTCTCCCGTTTCCCTCCCCCTCTCTCCGTCTACCTCCCCCTCTCCATGTCTACATCCCCCTCTACCTCCCCTGTCTATCTCTTCCTCTACCCTTCTACTTCCACCTCTATGCTTCTACCTCCCCCTTCTACCTCTCCCTCTACCCTTCAACCTCCCCCTCTCCGCTTCTACCTTCCCCATCTACATCCCCTCTCCCCTTCTACCTCCCTCTCTACGATTCTACCTTCCCATCTACCTCCCCCTCTCCCCTTCTACCTCCCTCTCTACGCTTCTACCTTCCCCATCTACATCCCCTCTCCCCTTCTACCTCCCTCTCTACGCTTCTACATTCCCCATCCACCCTTCTACCTCCCCCTCTACCCTTCTACATTCCCCTATACCCTTCTACCTTCCCTTCTACCTCCCCCTCTACCCTTCTACCGCCCCCTATACCCTCCTACCTTCCCTTCTACCTCCCCCTCTCCCCTTCTACCTCCCTCTCTACCCTTCTACCTTCCCCTCTACCTCCCCCTCTCCCCTTCTACCTCCCCCTCTCCCTGTCTACCTCCCCATCTCCCTGTCTACCTCCCCCTGTCTACCTCTCTCTCTCCCGTCTACCGACCCATCTCCCTGCCTACCTCTCCCTCTCCCATCTACCTCCCCATCTCCCTGTCTACCTCTCCCTCTCCCTGTCTACCTCCCCCTGTCTACCTCATCCTCTCCCTGTCTACCTCCCCCTCTCCCTGTCTACCTCCCCATCTCCCTGTCTACCTCTCCCTCTCCGTCTGCCTCCCCATCTCCCTGTCTACCTCCCCCTCTCCCTGTCTACCTCTCCCTCTCCCGTTTCCCTCCCCCTCTCTCCGTCTACCTCCCCCTCTCCATGTCTACATCCCCCTCTACCTCCCCTGTCTATCTCTTCCTCTAACCTTCTACTTCCACCTCTATGCTTCTACCTCCCCCTTCTACCTCTCCCTCTACCCTTCAACCTCCCCCTCTCCGCTTCTACCTTCCCCATCTACATCCCCTCTCCCCTTCTACCTCCCTCTCTACGATTCTACCTTCCCATCTACCTCCCCCTCTCCCCTTCTACCTCCCTCTCTACGCTTCTACCTTCCCCATCTACATCCCCTCTCCCCTTCTACCTCCCTCTCTACGCTTCTACATTCCCCATCCACCCTTCTACCTTCCCCTCTACCTCCCCCTCTACCCTTCTACATTCCCCTATACCCTTCTACCTTCCCTTCTACCTCCCCCTCTACCCTTCTACCGCCCCCTATACCCTCCTACCTTCCCTTCTACCTCCCCCTCTACCCTTCTACCTTCCCCTCTACCCTTCTACCTCCCCCTATACCCTTCTACCTTCCCTTCTACCTCCCCCTCTACCCTTCTACCTCCCCCTATACCCTTCTACCTTCCCTTCTATCTCCCTCTCTACCCTTCTACCTCCCCCTCTACCCTTCTACCTTCCCTTCTACCTCCCTCTCTATCCTTCTACCTCCCCCTCTACCCTTCTACCTTCCCTTCTACCTCCCCCTCTACCCTTCTACCTTCCCCTCTACCCTTCTACCTCCCCCTATACCCTTCTACCTTCCCTTCTACCTCCCCCTCTACCCTTCTACCTCCCCCTATACCCTTCTACCTTCCCTTCTATCTCCCTCTCTACCCTTCTACCTCCCCCTCTACCCTTCTACCTTCCCTTCTACCTCCCTCTCTATCCTTCTACCTCCCCCTCTACCCTCCCCTCTACCTCCACCTCTACCCTCCCCTCTACCTCCACCTCTACCTTTCTACTTCAATCTCTATGCTTCTACCTCCGCCCTCTCCTGTCTACCTCTCCCTCTCCCGTCTACCTCTCCCTCTCCCGTCTACCTCTCCCTCTCCCGTCTACCTCTCCCTCTCCCTGTCTATCTCCCCCTCTCCCTCTCCCGTCTACCTCCTCTCCCTGTCTACCTCCCCATCACCCTGTCTACCTCTCCTTCTCTGTCTGCCTCCCCATCTCCCCGTCTACCTCCCCCTCTCCCTGTCTACCTCCCCATCTCCCTGTCTACCTCCCCCTGTCTACCTCTCTCTCTCCCGTCTACCGACCCATCTCCCTGTCTACCTCTCCCTCTCCCTGTCTACCTCCCCCTGTCTACCTCCTCCTCTCCCTGTCTACCTCCCCCTCTCCCTGTCTACCTCCCCCTGTCTACCTCTCTCTCTCCCGTCTACCGACCCATCTCCCTGTCTACCTCTCCCTCTCCCTGTCTACCTCCCCCTGTCTACCTCCTCCTCTCCCTGTCTACCTCCCCCTCTCCCTGTCTACCTCCCCCTGTCTACCTCTCTCTCTCCCCTCTACCTCCCCCTCTCCCCTTCTACCTCCCCCTCTCCCTGTCTACCTCCCCATCTCCCTGTCTACCTCCCCCTGTCTACCTCTCTCTCTCCCGTCTACCGACCCATCTCCCTGCCTACCTCTCCCTCTCCCATCTACCTCCCCATCTCCCTGTCTACCTCTCCCTCTCCCTGTCTACCTCCCCCTGTCTACCTCCTCCTCTCCCTGTCTACCTCCCCCTCTCCCTGTCTACCTCCCCATCTCCCTGTCTACCTCTCCCTCTCCGTCTGCCTCCCCATCTCCCTGTCTACCTCCCCCTCTCCCTGTCTACCTCTCCCTCTCCCGTTTCCCTCCCCCTCTCTCCGTCTACCTCCCCCTCTCCATGTCTACATCCCCCTCTACCTCCCCTGTCTATCTCTTCCTCTAACCTTCTACTTCCACCTCTATGCTTCTACCTCCCCCTTCTACCTCTCCCTCTACCCTTCAACCTCCCCCTCTCCGCTTCTACCTTCCCCATCTACATCCCCTCTCCCCTTCTACCTCCCTCTCTACGCTTCTACCTTCCCATCTACCTCCCCCTCTCCCCTTCTACCTCCCTCTCTACGCTTCTACCTTCCCCATCTACATCCCCTCTCCCCTTCTACCTCCCTCTCTACGCTTCTACATTCCCCATCCACCCTTCTACCTTCCCCTCTACCTCCCCCTCTACCCTTCTACATTCCCCTATACCCTTCTACCTTCCCTTCTACCTCCCCCTCTACCCTTCTACCGCCCCCTATACCCTCCTACCTTCCCTTCTACCTCCCCCTCTACCCTTCTACCTTCCCCTCTACCCTTCTACCTCCCCCTATACCCTTCTACCTTCCCTTCTACCTCCCCCTCTACCCTTCTACCTCCCCCTATACCCTTCTACCTTCCCTTCTATCTCCCTCTCTACCCTTCTACCTCCCCCTCTACCCTTCTACCTTCCCTTCTACCTCCCTCTCTATCCTTCTACCTCCCCCTCTACCCTTCTACCTTCCCCTCTACCTCCCCCTCTACCCTCCCCTCTACCTCCACCTCTACCTTTCTACTTCAATCTCTATGCTTCTACCTCCGCCCTCTCCTGTCTACCTCTCCCTCTCCCGTCTACCTCTCCCTCTCCCGTCTACCTCTCCCTCTCCCGTCTACCTCTCCCTCTCCCTGTCTACCTCTCCCTCTCCCTGTCTATCTCCCCCTCTCCCTCTCCCGTCTACCTCCTCTCCCTGTCTACCTCCCCATCACCCTGTCTACCTCTCCTTCTCTGTCTGCCTCCCCATCCCCCCGTCTACCTCCCCCTCTCCCTGTCTACCTCTCCCTCTCCCGTCTACCTCCCCCTCTCCCTGTCTACCTCCCCATCTCCCTGTCTACCTCTCTCTCTCCCGTCTACCTCTCCCTCTCCCGTCTACCTCTCCCTCTCCCGTCTACCTCTCCCTCTCCCCATCTACCTCCCCCTCTCCCTGTCTACCTCTCCCTCTCCCGTCTACCTCCCCCTCTCCCTGTCTACCTCCCCATCTCCCTGTCTACCTCCCCCTGTCTACCTCTCTCTCTCCCGTCTACCGACCCATCTCCCTGCCTACCTCTCCCTCTCCCATCTACCTCCCCATCTCCCTGTCTACCTCTACCTCTCCCTGTCTACCTCCCCCTGTCTACCTCCTCCTCTCCCTGTCTACCTCCCCCTCTCCCTGTCTACCTCCCCATCTCCCTGTCTACCTCTCCCTCTCCGTCTGCCTCCCCATCTCCCTGTCTACCTCCCCCTCTCCCTGTCTACCTCTCCCGTTTCCCTCCCCCTCTCTCCGTCTACCTCCCCCTTTCCATGTCTACATCCCCCTCTACCTCCCCTGTCTATCTCTTCCTCTACCCTTCTACTTCCACCTCTATGCTTCTACCTCCCCCTTCTACCTCTCCCTCTACCCTTCAACCTCCCCCTCTCCGCTTCTACCTTCCCCATCTACCTCCCCCTCTCCCCTTCTACCTCCCTCTCTACGCTTCTACCTTCCCATCTACCTCCCCCTCTCCCCTTCTACCTCCCTCTCTACGCTTCTACCTTCCCCATCTACATCCCCTCTCCCCTTCTACCTCCCTCTCTACGCTTCTACATTCCCCATCCACCCTTCTACCTTCCCCTCTACCTCCCCCTCTACCCTTCTACATTCCCCTATACCCTTCTACCTCCCCCTCTACCCTTCTACCGCCCCCTATACCCTCCTACCTTCCCTTCTACCTTCCCCTCTACCCTTCTACCTTCCCCTCTACCCTTCTACCTCCCCCTATACCCTTCTACCTTCCCTTCTACCTCCCCCTCTACCCTTCTACCTTCCCTTCTATCTCCCTCTCTACCCTTCTACCTCCCCCTCTACCCTTCTACCTTCCCTTCTACCTCCCTCTCTATCCTTCTACCTCCCCCTCTACCCTTCTACCTTCCCCTCTACCTCCCCCTCTACCCTCCCCTCTACCTCCACCTCTACCTTTCTACTTCAATCTCTATGCTTCTACCTCCGCCCTCTCCTGTCTACCTCCCCCTCTCCTGTCTACCTCCCCCTCTCCTGTCTACCTCTCCCTCCCGTCTACCTCTCCCTCTCCCGTCTACCTCTCCCTCTCCCGTCTACCTCCCCTTCTTTCCGTCTACCTTCCCCTCTACCTCCCCCTCTACCCTTCTACCTCCCCCTCTACCCTTCTACCTTCCCTTCTACCTCCCCCTCTACCCTTCTACCTCCCCCTCTACCCTTCTACCTCCCCCTATACCCTTCTACCTTCCCTTCTACCTCCCCCTCTACCCTTCTACCTCCCCCTCTACCCTTCTACCTTCCCCTCTATCTCCCCGTCTACCTCCCCGTCTCCTGTCTACCTCCCCCTCTCCCGTTTACCTCCCCCTCTCTCCGTCTACCTCCCCCTCTCCATGTCTACATCCCCTCTACCTCCCCCTGTCTATCTCTTCCTCTACCCTTCTACTTCCACCTCTATGCTTCTACCTCCCCCTTCTACCTCTCCCTCTACCCTTCTACCTCCCCCTCTCCCCTTCTACTTCCCTCTCTACGCTTCTACCTTCCCCATCTACATCTCCTCTCCCCTTCTACCTCCCTCTCTACGCTTCTACCTTCCCATCTACCTCCCCCTCTCCCCTTCTACTTCCCTCTCTACGTTTCTACCTTCCCCATCTACATCCCCTCTCCCCTTCTACCTCCCTCTCTACCCTTCTACATTCCCCTATACCCTTCTACCTTCCCTTCTACCTCCCCCTCTACCCTTCTACCTCCCCCTATACCCTCCTACCTTCCCTTCTACCTCCCCATCTACCCTTCTACCTCCCCCTCTACCCTTCTACCTCCCCCTATACCCTTTTACCTTCCCTTCTACCTTCCCCTCTACCCTTCTACCTCCCCCTATACCCTTCTACCTTCCCTTCTACCTCCCCCTCTACCCTTCTACCTCCCCCTCTACCCTTCTACCTTCCCCTCTACCTCCCCCTCTACCCTCCCCTCTACCTCCCCCTCTACCTTTCTACTTCCCTCTCTAGGCTTCTACCTCCGCCCTCTCCTGTCTACCTCCCCCTCTCCTGTCTACCTCCCCCTCTCCTGTCTACCTCTCCCTCTCCCGTCTACCTCTCCCTCTCCTGTCTACCTCCCCTTATTTCCGTCTGCCTCCCCCTCTACCTCCCCCTCTCCTGTCTACCTCCCCCTCTCCTGTCTACCTCTCCCTCTCCCATCTACCTCCCCCTCGCCTGTCTACCTCTCCCTCTCCCATCTACCTCACCCTCTCTCCGTCTGCCTCCCCGTCTACCTCCCTCTCCATGTCTACCTCCCCCTCTCTCCGTCTACCTCCCCCTCTCCATGTCTACATCCCCCTCTCCCCCTCTACCTCTCCCTCTCCCTGTCTATCTCTTCCTCTACCCTTCCTACTTTCCTCTCTATGCTTCTACCTTCCCCATCTACCTCCCCCTCTCCTCCTTCTACCTCCCTCTCTACCCTTCTACCTTCCCCATATACCCTTCTACCTCCCCCTCTACCTCCCCCTCTACCCTTCTACCTCCACATCTACGCTTCAACCTTCCCCATCTACCTCCCTCTCTATGCTTCTACATCTCCCTCTCCCCGTCTTCCTCTTCCTCTACCCTTCTACTTTCCTCTCTATGCTTCTACCTTCCCCATCTACCTCCCCCTCTCCCCTTCTACCTCCCTCTCCTCCTTCTACCTCCCTCTCTACCCTTCTACCTTCCCCATATACCCTTCTACCTCCCCCTCTACCTTCCCCTCTACCTCTACCTCCACCTCTACCCTTCTACCTCCCCCTCTACCTTCCCCTACCTCTACCTCCACCTCTACCCTTCTACCTTCCCCTCTACCTCCCCCTGTCTACCTCTTCCTCTACCCTTCTACCTCCACCTCTACCCTTCTACCTTCCCCTCTACCTCCCCCTCTCCCCTTCTACCTCCCCCTCTCCCTGTCTACCTCCCCATCTCCCTGTCTACCTCCCCCTGTCTACCTCTCTCTCTCCCGTCTACCGACCCATCTCCCTGCCTACCTCTCCCTCTCCCATCTACCTCCCCATCTCCCTGTCTACCTCTCCCTCTCCCTGTCTACCTCCCCCTGTCTACCTCCTCCTCTCCCTGTCTACCTCCCCCTCTCCCTGTCTACCTCCCCATCTCCCTGTCTACCTCTCCCTCTCCGTCTGCCTCCCCATCTCCCTGTCTACCTCCCCCTCTCCCTGTCTACCTCTCCCTCTCCCGTTTCCCTCCCCCTCTCTCCGTCTACCTCCCCCTCTCCATGTCTACATCCCCCTCTACCTCCCCTGTCTATCTCTTCCTCTACCCTTCTACTTCCACCTCTATGCTTCTACCTCCCCCTTCTACCTCTCCCTCTACCCTTCAACCTCCCCCTCTCCGCTTCTACCTTCCCCATCTACATCCCCTCTCCCCTTCTACCTCCCTCTCTACGCTTCTACCTTCCCATCTACCTCCCCCTCTCCCCTTCTACCTCCCTCTCTACGCTTCTACCTTCCCCATCTACATCCCCTCTCCCCTTCTACCTCCCTCTCTACGCTTCTACATTCCCCATCCACCCTTCTACCTTCCCCTCTACCTCCCCCTCTACCCTTCTACATTCCCCTATACCCTTCTACCTTCCCTTCTACCTCCCCCTCTACCCTTCTACCGCCCCCTATACCCTCCTACCTTCCCTTCTACCTCCCCCTCTACCCTTCTACCTTCCCCTCTACCCTTCTACCTCCCCCTATACCCTTCTACCTTCCCTTCTACCTCCCCCTCTACCCTTCTACCTCCCCCTATACCCTTCTACCTTCCCTTCTATCTCCCTCTCTACCCTTCTACCTCCCCCTCTACCCTTCTACCTTCCCTTCTACCTCCCTCTCTATCCTTCTACCTCCCCCTCTACCCTTCTACCTTCCCCTCTACCTCCCCCTCTACCCTCCCCTCTACCTCCACCTCTACCTTTCTACTTCAATCTCTATGCTTCTACCTCCGCCCTCTCCTGTCTACCTCTCCCTCTCCCGTCTACCTCTCCCTCTCCCGTCTAACTCTCCCTCTCCCGTCTACCTCTCCCTCTCCCTGTCTACCTCTCCCTCTCCCTGTCTATCTCCCCCTCTCCCTCTCCCGTCTACCTCCTCTCCCTGTCTACCTCCCCATCACCCTGTCTACCTCTCCTTCTCTGTCTGCCTCCCCATCTCCCTGTCTACCTCCCCCTGTCTACCTCTCTCTCTCCCGTCTACCGACCCATCTCCCTGCCTACCTCTCCCTCTCCCATCTACCTCCCCATCTCCCTGTCTACCTCTCCCTCTCCCTGTCTACCTCCCCCTGTCTACCTCCTCCTCTCCCTGTCTACCTCCCCCTCTCCCTGTCTACCTCCCCATCTCCCTGTCTACCTCTCCCTCTCCGTCTGCCTCCCCATCTCCCTGTCTACCTCCCCCTCTCCCTGTCTACCTCTCCCTCTCCCGTTTCCCTCCCCCTCTCTCCGTCTACCTCCCCCTCTCCATGTCTACATCCCCCTCTACCTCCCCTGTCTATCTCTTCCTCTACCCTTCTACTTCCACCTCTATGCTTCTACCTCCCCCTTCTACCTCTCCCTCTACCCTTCAACCTCCCCCTCTCCGCTTCTACCTTCCCCATCTACATCCCCTCTCCCCTTCTACCTCCCTCTCTACGCTTCTACCTTCCCATCTACCTCCCCCTCTCCCCTTCTACCTCCCTCTCTACGCTTCTACCTTCCCCATCTACATCCCCTCTCCCCTTCTACCTCCCTCTCTACGCTTCTACATTCCCCATCCACCCTTCTACCTTCCCCTCTACCTCCCCCTCTACCCTTCTACATTCCCCTATACCCTTCTACCTTCCCTTCTACCTCCCCCTCTACCCTTCTACCGCCCCCTATACCCTCCTACCTTCCCTTCTACCTCCCCCTCTACCCTTCTACCTTCCCCTCTACCCTTCTACCTCCCCCTATACCCTTCTACCTTCCCTTCTACCTCCCCCTCTACCCTTCTACCTCCCCCTATACCCTTCTACCTTCCCTTCTATCTCCCTCTCTACCCTTCTACCTCCCCCTCTACCCTTCTACCTTCCCTTCTACCTCCCTCTCTATCCTTCTACCTCCCCCTCTACCCTTCTACCTTCCCCTCTACCTCCCCCTCTACCCTCCCCTCTACCTCCACCTCTACCTTTCTACTTCAATCTCTATGCTTCTACCTCCGCCCTCTCCTGTCTACCTCTCCCTCTCCCGTCTACCTCTCCCTCTCCCGTCTACCTCTCCCTCTCCCGTCTACCTCTCCCTCTCCCTGTCTACCTCTCCCTCTCCCTGTCTATCTCCCCCTCTCCCTCTCCCGTCTACCTCCTCTCCCTGTCTACCTCCCCATCACCCTGTCTACCTCTCCTTCTCTGTCTGCCTCCCCATCCCCCCGTCTACCTCCCCCTCTCCCTGTCTACCTCTCCCTCTCCCGTCTACCTCCCCCTCTCCCTGTCTACCTCCCCATCTCCCTGTCTACCTCTCTCTCTCCCGTCTACCTCTCCCTCTCCCGTCTACCTCTCCCTCTCCCGTCTACCTCTCCCTCTCCCCATCTACCTCCCCCTCTCCCTGTCTACCTCTCCCTCTCCCGTCTACCTCCCCCTCTCCCTGTCTACCTCCCCATCTCCCTGTCTACCTCCCCCTGTCTACCTCTCTCTCTCCCGTCTACCGACCCATCTCCCTGCCTACCTCTCCCTCTCCCATCTACCTCCCCATCTCCCTGTCTACCTCTACCTCTCCCTGTCTACCTCCCCCTGTCTACCTCCTCCTCTCCCTGTCTACCTCCCCCTCTCCCTGTCTACCTCCCCATCTCCCTGTCTACCTCTCCCTCTCCGTCTGCCTCCCCATCTCCCTGTCTACCTCCCCCTCTCCCTGTCTACCTCTCCCGTTTCCCTCCCCCTCTCTCCGTCTACCTCCCCCTCTCCATGTCTACATCCCCCTCTACCTCCCCTGTCTATCTCTTCCTCTACCCTTCTACTTCCACCTCTATGCTTCTACCTCCCCCTTCTACCTCTCCCTCTACCCTTCAACCTCCCCCTCTCCGCTTCTACCTTCCCCATCTACATCCCCTCTCCCCTTCTACCTCCCTCTCTACGCTTCTACCTTCCCATCTACCTCCCCCTCTCCCCTTCTACCTCCCTCTCTACGCTTCTACCTTCCCCATCTACATCCCCTCTCCCCTTCTACCTCCCTCTCTACGCTTCTACATTCCCCATCCACCCTTCTACCTTCCCCTCTACCTCCCCCTCTACCCTTCTACATTCCCCTATACCCTTCTACCTTCCCTTCTACCTCCCCCTCTACCCTTCTACCGCCCCCTATACCCTCCTACCTTCCCTTCTACCTCCCCCTCTACCCTTCTACCTTCCCCTCTACCCTTCTACCTCCCCCTATACCCTTCTACCTTCCCTTCTACCTCCCCCTCTACCCTTCTACCTCCCCCTATACCCTTCTACCTTCCCTTCTATCTCCCTCTCTACCCTTCTACCTCCCCCTCTACCCTTCTACCTTCCCTTCTACCTCCCTCTCTATCCTTCTACCTCCCCCTCTACCCTTCTACCTTCCCCTCTACCTCCCCCTCTACCCTCCCCTCTACCTCCACCTCTACCTTTCTACTTCAATCTCTATGCTTCTACCTCCGCCCTCTCCTGTCTACCTCTCCCTCTCCCGTCTACCTCTCCCTCTCCCGTCTACCTCTCCCTCTCCCGTCTACCTCTCCCTCTCCCTGTCTACCTCTCCCTCTCCCTGTCTATCTCCCCCTCTCCCTCTCCCGTCTACCTCCTCTCCCTGTCTACCTCCCCATCACCCTGTCTACCTCTCCTTCTCTGTCTGCCTCCCCATCCCCCCGTCTACCTCCCCCTCTCCCTGTCTACCTCTCCCTCTCCCGTCTACCTCCCCCTCTCCCTGTCTACCTCCCCATCTCCCTGTCTACCTCTCTCTCTCCCGTCTACCTCTCCCTCTCCCGTCTACCTCTCCCTCTCCCGTCTACCTCTCCCTCTCCCCATCTACCTCCCCCTCTCCCTGTCTACCTCTCCCTCTCCCGTCTACCTCCCCCTCTCCCTGTCTACCTCCCCATCTCCCTGTCTACCTCCCCCTGTCTACCTCTCTCTCTCCCGTCTACCGACCCATCTCCCTGCCTACCTCTCCCTCTCCCATCTACCTCCCCATCTCCCTGTCTACCTCTACCTCTCCCTGTCTACCTCCCCCTGTCTACCTCCTCCTCTCCCTGTCTACCTCCCCCTCTCCCTGTCTACCTCCCCATCTCCCTGTCTACCTCTCCCTCTCCGTCTGCCTCCCCATCTCCCTGTCTACCTCCCCCTCTCCCTGTCTACCTCTCCCGTTTCCCTCCCCCTCTCTCCGTCTACCTCCCCCTCTCCATGTCTACATCCCCCTCTACCTCCCCTGTCTATCTCTTCCTCTACCCTTCTACTTCCACCTCTATGCTTCTACCTCCCCCTTCTACCTCTCCCTCTACCCTTCAACCTCCCCCTCTCCGCTTCTACCTTCCCCATCTACATCCCCTCTCCCCTTCTACCTCCCTCTCTACGCTTCTACCTTCCCATCTACCTCCCCCTCTCCCCTTCTACCTCCCTCTCTACGCTTCTACCTTCCCCATCTACATCCCCTCTCCCCTTCTACCTCCCTCTCTACGCTTCTACATTCCCCATCCACCCTTCTACCTTCCCCTCTACCTCCCCCTCTACCCTTCTACATTCCCCTATACCCTTCTACCTCCCCCTCTACCCTTCTACCGCCCCCTATACCCTCCTACCTTCCCTTCTACCTTCCCCTCTACCCTTCTACCTTCCCCTCTACCCTTCTACCTCCCCCTATACCCTTCTACCTTCCCTTCTACCTCCCCCTCTACCCTTCTACCTTCCCTTCTATCTCCCTCTCTACCCTTCTACCTCCCCCTCTACCCTTCTACCTTCCCTTCTACCTCCCTCTCTATCCTTCTACCTCCCCCTCTACCCTTCTACCTTCCCCTCTACCTCCCCCTCTACCCTCCCCTCTACCTCCACCTCTACCTTTCTACTTCAATCTCTATGCTTCTACCTCCGCCCTCTCCTGTCTACCTCCCCCTCTCCTGTCTACCTCCCCCTCTCCTGTCTACCTCTCCCTCCCGTCTACCTCTCCCTCTCCCGTCTACCTCTCCCTCTCCCGTCTACCTCCCCTTCTTTCCGTCTACCTTCCCCTCTACCTCCCCCTCTACCCTTCTACCTCCCCCTCTACCTCCCCCTCTACCCTTCTACCTCCCCCTCTACCCTTCTACCTTCCCTTCTACCTCCCCCTCTACCCTTCTACCTCCCCCTATACCCTTCTACCTTCCCTTCTACCTCCCCCTCTACCCTTCTACCTCCCCCTCTACCCTTCTACCTTCCCCTCTACCTCCCCGTCTACCTCCCCGTCTCCTGTCTACCTCCCCCTCTCCCGTTTACCTCCCCCTCTCTCCGTCTACCTCCCCCTCTCCATGTCTACATCCCCTCTACCTCCCCCTGTCTATCTCTTCCTCTACCCTTCTACTTCCACCTCTATGCTTCTACCTCCCCCTTCTACCTCTCCCTCTACCCTTCTACCTCCCCCTCTCCCCTTCTACTTCCCTCTCTACGCTTCTACCTTCCCCATCTACATCCCCTCTCCCCTTCTACCTCCCTCTCTACGCTTCTACCTTCCCATCTACCTCCCCCTCTCCCCTTCTACTTCCCTCTCTACGCTTCTACCTTCCCCATCTACATCCCCTCTCCCCTTCTACCTCCCTCTCTACCCTTCTACATTCCCCTATACCCTTCTACCTTCCCTTCTACCTCCCCCTCTACCCTTCTACCTCCCCCTATACCCTCCTACCTTCCCTTCTACCTCCCCATCTACCCTTCTACCTCCCCCTCTACCCTTCTACCTCCCCCTATACCCTTTTACCTTCCCTTCTACCTTCCCCTCTACCCTTCTACCTCCCCCTATACCCTTCTACCTTCCCTTCTACCTCCCCCTCTACCCTTCTACCTCCCCCTCTACCCTTCTACCTTCCCCTCTACCTCCCCCTCTACCCTCCCCTCTACCTCCCCCTCTACCTTTCTACTTCCCTCTCTAGGCTTCTACCTCCGCCCTCTCCTGTCTACCTCCCCCTCTCCTGTCTACCTCCCCCTCTCCTGTCTACCTCTCCCTCTCCCGTCTACCTCTCCCTCTCCTGTCTACCTCCCCTTATTTCCGTCTGCCTCCCCCTCTACCTCCCCCTCTCCTGTCTACCTCCCCCTCTCCTGTCTACCTCTCCCTCTCCCATCTACCTCCCCCTCTCCTGTCTACCTCTCCCTCTCCCATCTACCTCACCCTCTCTCCGTCTGCCTCCCCGTCTACCTCCCTCTCCATGTCTACCTCCCCCTCTCTCCGTCTACCTCCCCCTCTCCATGTCTACATCCCCCTCTCCCCCTCTACCTCTCCCTCTCCCTGTCTATCTCTTCCTCTACCCTTCCTACTTTCTTCTCTATGCTTCTACCTTCCCCATCTACCTCCCCCTCTCCTCCTTCTACCTCCCTCTCTACCCTTCTACCTTCCCCATATACCCTTCTACCTCCCCCTCTACCTCCCCCTCTACCCTTCTACCTCCACATCTACGCTTCAACCTTCCCCATCTACCTCCCTCTCTATGCTTCTACATCTCCCTCTCCCCGTCTTCCTCTTCCTCTACCCTTCTACTTTCCTCTCTATGCTTCTACCTTCCCCATCTACCTCCCCCTCTCCCCTTCTACCTCCCTCTCCTCCTTCTACCTCCCTCTCTACCCTTCTACCTTCCCCATATACCCTTCTACCTCCCCCTCTACCTTCCCCTCTACCTCTACCTCCACCTCTACCCTTCTACCTCCCCCTCTACCTTCCCCTACCTCTACCTCCACCTCTACCCTTCTACCTTCCCCTCTACCTCCCCCTGTCTACCTCTTCCTCTACCCTTCTACCTCCACCTCTACCCTTCTACCTTCCCCTCTACCTCCCCCTCTCCCCTTCTACCTACCTCTCTACGCTTCTACATCTCCCTCTCCCCGTCTACCTCCCCCTCTAGCCTTCTACCTACCCCTTTACCCTTCTAACCTTCTACCTCCCCCTCTCCCTGTCTATCTCTTCCTCTACCCTTCTACCTCCACCTCTACCCTTCTACCTTCCCCTCTACCTCCCCCTCTACCCTTCTACCTCCACGCTTCTACCTTCCCCATCTACCTCCCTCTCCCCCTTCTACCTCCCTCTCTACGCTCCTACATCCCCCTCTCCCTGTCTTCCTCTTCCTCTACCCTTCTACCTCCCCCCTACCCTTATACCTTCCCTTCTACCTCCCCCTCTACCCTTCTACATCCCCCTCTCCCATTCTATCTCCCCCTCTCCCATTCTACCGCCCCCTCTACCCTTCTACCGCCCCCTCTACCCTTCTACCTCCCCCTATACCCTTCTACCTCCCCCTCTACCCTTCTACCTCCCCCTCTACCCTTCTACCTCCCCCTCTACCCTTCTACCTCCCCCTCTCCCCTTCTACCTCCCTCTCTACACTTCTATCACCCTCTCTACCCAACTACCTCCCTCTCTACCTCTCTGTCGGGTGTCTGTGTGCTCTAGTTGTGTCTGTGTTCCTGCTCTGTTCTGTTCTCCAGATTGAGATGCCGCGGCGGATGGTCTGTGACCTTCATGGTGCCTCAGATCGGCGGCTGGCACTGATTTCTGATTTAGTGTCGATCCGCTGCGCTTGTCAGGGGCTGCGAGGTGCTTTCCATGTGGTAATAGAAAAGCTCAAGGGCAGCTGGAGAAGGGAGGAGGGAGACAGAGAGAGAGAGAGAGAGAGAGAGAGAGAGAGAAAGAGAGAAAGAAAGAAAGAAAGAAAGAAAGAAAGAAAGAAAGAAAGAAAGAAAGAAAGAGAGAGAGAGGGAAGGAAGGAAGGATTGGTGGCAGTGGTGTGGGTTGAAGAAGTGGAGGAGGGAGGAGAGGTGAATAAGGCTTGAATGTGCAACTATTTGTCGACTATCAGAGCTGAGTGGGTTAGATGTACAGAGGTTTGGATAGGGGTGAGAGAAGAGGAGAGCAAGGAAGAGGAAAATATGAAGGAGAAAGAGGAGAGAGAAGGAAGTTGGGAGACATACTGTAGGAGGAAAGAGGAGGGGTCAGGAAAGCTGAGAGGAAAATAAAGAGAGGAGGAGAATCGAGGGAGAAGGACACAGTGTCCACACATAATATGTCAACATGAACAATGGAAGGAATCAGCAGCATGAGGAAATGATCAAACGAATGAGGACCACCAAACACTACCACTAACAAGTGTGTGTGAGAGAGAGAGAGAGAGAGAGAGAGAGAGAGAGAGAGAGAGAGCACCGAGATCAGAGGCAAAGTGTTCCTCCTCTTCCTCCTTCCCTCCTGTTCTGCTTGCCCCCCCCCCCCCCCCCCATCCCATCCCATCTCACCCTCCCTGATAGGAAAACAAATGGTTATGATGATGGAAAAGGATTTAAGGTGAGATTTAACCGAGAGCTGGCTACAGCATTCGATAAGAGCCACTCCCACATTTACCCGGTGCTAGCTGTGATGTGACTGTAAAAGCCTTGTAGTGGAGAGAGGCTCATTCCTGACCAACACACCTCACTGTCCCTCCGCATTACCTCCTCACTGTGTCCTGCTTTACCCACTCATACCTCTGCATCCGCCATGCCCATACACACTACATCTACACTGACAACATTCACACTATACTGATACACACTACATTCACACTGATACACACTACATTCACAACTGATACACACTACATTCACACTAATATACACTACATTCACACTGATATACACTATATTCAAACTATACTGATACACACTACATGTAGTGAATATAGTGTAGTGTAGTGTGTGTAGAGTCAGTGCCTGAGTTAGTTCACGAAAGGGTCAATGCAGGTTGTCCAGGTAGCCATTTTATTAGCTTTTTAGCAGCTTTGTTTTGTAGTCTTATGGCTTGGCAGTAGAAGCTGTTCAGGGTTCTTTTGGTTCCAGACATAGTACCGCAATGGTATCACTTGCCGTGCTGTAGCAGAGAGAACAGTCTATCGCTTGGGAGGCTGGAGTCTTTGAAAAAATGTTGGGCCTTCCTCAGCGCATGCTCTGAGTATGCATCCTGTTATTCAATCTGGCCCCGCGGCCTTGTAAATTTGAACCTGTTTAAAGGTATTATTTACATCGGCTACAGAGAGTGAGATCATACAGTTGTCCGGAACAGCCGGTGCACTCATGCATGGTTCAGTGTTGCTTGCGTCGAAGCCAGCATAGAAGGCATTTAGCTCATCTGGTAGACTCACATCGCTGGGCAGCTCACAGCTGAGTTTCTCTTTGTAATCTGTGATAGTTTGCAAGCCCTGCCACATCTGTTGAGCATCAGAGCCGGAGTGGTAGAATTCGATCTTAGTCCTGTATTGACGCTCTTTGCCTGTTTGATGGTTTACCCGGATTAGGTCGTAGCGGGATTTCATTTTAGCATCCGGATTAGTATCCCACTTCTTGAAAGTGGCAGCTCTAGCCTCAAATTCAGTGCGGATGTTGCCTGTAATCCATGGCTTCTGGTTGGGCTATGTACGTACGGTCATTATGGGGACGACGTCGTCAAAGCTATTGATGAAGCTGGTGACTGATGTGATAAACTTCTCAATGTTATTTGATGAATCCAGGAACATATTCCAATCTGTGCTGGTGAAACATCCACTTCCTTGGACCACTTCCGTATTGAGTGCGTTACTGGTACTTACTGTGTGAGCATTTGCTTGTAAGCGGGAAGCAGGATGGAGTTATGGTCTGATTTGCCAAAGGGAGGGCGGGTGAGGGCCTTGTATGTGTTTCTGTGTGTGGAGTAAAGGTGATGTAGAGTTTTGTTGCAGAGGTGACAAAATGAGCTAAAACCGATTTCAGTTTCACTGCATTAAAATCACCGGACAAATAAACAGCGCCTCTGAATGTGCATTTTCTTGTTAACTTATAGCCCTATACAGCTTGTTGAGTGCGGTCTTAGTGCCAGCATTGCTTTGTGGTGGTAAGTAAACAGCTATGAAAAGTACATATGAAATCTCTCTTGGTAAATAGTATGATCTGCAGCTTATCATGAGGTATTCTAACTCAGGCGAGCAAAAACTTGAGACTTCCTTAGTATTAGAGATCGCTCACCAACTGTTGTTAACAAAGACACACATCCCTCCTCCCTTTGTCTTGCCTAAGTCATCTGGTCTAGACGATACATAGAAAAAACAGTGAGATGTATATCCATGTCCTCGTTCAGCCACGACTGATAAAAATAGGATATTACAGTTGTTCATGTCCCGTTGATAGGATAGTCTCGAAGGAGCTCATCCAGTTTGTTCTTCATTGATTACACATTTGGCAATAGAACAGAGGGCAATGGTGTTCTACTGTATTTGTTTGCCGACATAGTCTCATCAGGGTGCCTCCCCTCCCCCGCCTGTGTTTCGCCACCGCTTCCTCTTTCGAGGATTAGGGCCTGGTTTGGAGTAACGTCCAGAGCTGCCGACTCGTTGAAGTGGACATTTTCGTCCAAATCGAGGTTAGTAATCGCTGTTCTGATGTCCAGAAGTTGTTTCCGGTCATAGCAATTAATGGCAGAGACATTATGTACAAAAGAAGTTACGATCAGCGTAAAAAATACACACAAAATATCAGAATTTATCAGGAGCTTGTAAGACAGATGCTATCCACTGCAGGGCCATGTCTTACATTCACACTGATACACACAATATTCACACTGATACACACAATATTCACACTGATACACACAATATTCAAACTGATACACACAATATTCACACTGATACACACAATATTCAAACTGATACACACAATATTCAAACTGATACACACAATATTCAAACTGATACACACAATATTCACACTGATACACACAATATTCACACTGATACACACAATATTCACACTGATACACACAATATTCACACTGATACACACAATATTCACACTGATACACACAATATTCAAACTGATACACACAATATTCACACTGATACACACAATATTCACACAATATTCAAACTGATGGACTAGTAATCGAAAGGTCGCAAGATTGAATCCCCGAGCTGACCTGGTAAAAATCTGTCATTCTGCCCCTGAACAAGGCAGAACCCACTGTTCCTAGGCCGTCATTGAAAATAAGAATTTGTTCTAAATTGACTTGCCTAGTTAAATAAAGGTAAAAAGAAACATTTTTGACAAATCTAACTGATACACACAACATTCAAACTGATACACACAACATTCAAACTGATACACACAACATTCACATTATACTGATACATACTACCCTCACACTACAATACAAGAGGTGTAAAGGCAGTGTTAAAGTTCTGTATCTCATGACTGATAAGAAGAAAGTGTTGTATACAGATGTATTGTTGTAACAGTAATATTAATGTACAATATACTGCAATGACACTGTTACAACACATTCATACTGTAATATAATAGACAGTGACTGGAATAGTGTGGTCAGAAACTTTAAGAGCAGACTAAGGAGCATGACCAGATTCAGGCCTCTGTCACTCCAATTTGTCACATGAGTAAAACTGTAATTGCTGTTTATCCATCAACATAGGTCAATGTTGGATAATTAACCTATCACACACACATACACACACACACACACACTTTGAGTGCTCTGTTCTCTCAAATGTTTTGCAAAAATGGATGTGGGATGGTGATATCAAAATGTCAACTATTACAACTATCTCTAAGTGTTCTGTGGGGTCCAGTGGTTACAACCGATGACCCTGGCACACATGTAAGCCAGAGTCGGCAAAGGGTTCAAATCCGGCCCCCCTTTAACGTCCATGTCTATCCGACACTTAACTATCCATTCAATAAAGCAAAACATTGAAATAATACCCTTTAAAAACTGCAACAACAAAAAAATAACATATTTAATTCTCACTCTCTTTCTCTCTCTGACCCCAGTGATGCTCCGTTCATTTGCTCTTATGGATAGATAATGGGCACAAAATGGAATCTCTTCATTTGCATGTAATATAATTAAGACATTCTCAAACGATGACGGATGGTGGGAGCTGCTAGGTGTCAGTCAGTCTGGTCAGACTGGACCAAACACAGCCAGAGCAAGACTCTTCACTACTTAGACTGAAATGAATAAAACCTGGAGATGGAATTCTTCACCATGCGCCATCTGAAACAACAATCACCGGCCAAGATATTGTCCTGTCTGTCAGACCAAATAATGTCTCTCCTCCATTATAACCATGCCTTCCCATCATTGTCAGACATATCCAGAGTTGTATCACACCATTAGTAGAATAGAGTAGAACGCAAAGACCTAATGCTCTTCCCTATGTTTTTAAGAGTGATCCAACCAATTTTACCAATGGTTGTGATAATGATTTAAACATTGGTACACACTGTGCATAGTACAACATCACTAGTATTAAATAGCTATGTTATTTTTTTTGTGACCAGAGTTGCTGTTGTGTTCTCAGTTATTCTCATCCATTTGTGCTGAATGGGAGTGGTAGTCAATGTTGCATTAAAAACATAGGACATACTGATGTGCTGGTTGGAATATTGGCATAGCAGTTGTAATGATATCTGTAATCTTCTGCAGTGACATTTTCCAATGAATGGGTAGGTAAATGAGGGTGGAACAATGCATGGCAATATATGCATAAACAGCTATTGTACATCAATGCATAAACACACACTCTCTCAGGAAGCTTTCGAACACATTCTCTCACCCTTTTAAATACACACACAAGCACTCACCCACCCCTGCACACACAAACACATACGCACACACACTCGCACGCACACAGAGCCTGAGAGAAAATTAATGAGCTCTCATTCATAATCCTGGACAAAGAGAGCCATATTCACCCTGGGATGGTTTATTGACTGATTTCATTTATTTCTGTGAAATAAATAGGAGGTAAACATTGGCTCGCTCCCACATTTTCCGCGACACACTCGCTGCACAGAATTCTGGGAGAAATGATCCCACCAACAGCGGGGTCACTGATTGGCTCTCGCGTCAGTGTGTGACAAATTACCCAATGAGAAATGGGTTACCCATTTCCACAAAGTAATTAACCTGGGTGATAGTGAAACAAATTATTACATTTATGTAATATTATTTCGCATCTGTCGCCAGGACTGGGAAAATCTTTATCCCTGTGCACGCCTCCCCAACCCTCCTGATTGTCATGTGATGCTTTGTGAATATTAACACATCCAGACGTCGACACATGCGCGCACACACACACTGGTGTTCACTCGGCTATTGAGTGCCAGTTGTTGCACTTTTTGTAGCTGTATTATTTATTTATGCTAGTTTGTATGGAGGAGAGCATCCAGATCAACAGTGATACTCTACATCGTGTGCTGGATGTTCCGATCCAGGTAAAGAACCATCAACAATGGGTAGATCTTGAATGTAATACTATTGAGAATGTGACCTAAAGAAGTAACAGTGGCAGCCAAAGAAAAACAGGGTGTAGGTGGGTTTCGTTAACCAAACTATCTGTTGCCCAACCCCAGACAACATTACTAATATAAAGATGATTATTATTATTTAAAATTAACTCATTTGTAAACACATTACTGCATTTACCAAGCGTCTCATGTGGAGACATTGTCCTATATCCTCTCTTCAGGTAGTCCCATGCTCCAACCATAGACATAGGCCTACTGTCATAAGCAGAGAAGGTCACATAGATCAGTGGTTCCAACACACACACACAGAGAGACAGACAGAGACGAGAGAGAGAGAGAGAAAAAGAAAGAGAGGGGGGATAAGATATGTGTAGAGTTTAATAGCTGGCTCCACATGCCTGTTTGATGTTCTGTCGGAGGCGGTATAAATTATGCTGCTGCTGCACCACGATTTAGAGCTTGTCGCCGTTTTGTTGGGGAGATTATCCTCAGGGACGTGCGTTAATGCAGCCGAGATTGCTCCAAATATGGGTTTGATGAATGAATCCGTGATATACATTGACATGACGAAACAAAATATAGGCCTGTACAATCAACGTTACAGTGCGATAGTATCCATCAAATCTAAGGTCAAACCCGTCAATGGAGCTCGGGGGGAAGAGAAGGCAGAACTCATGGCACGGGTCGCATTTACTTGACATATTTGGCTGGATAGGATGTGTCATTCGATTCAGCAAAAACGTTTGTTGTTTTGAAAGATGTGCACGACTTAACACGTATTTCTGTTATAGAAATCATAGAAATCTATAAATATAAAGATATATTATTAATTGCCTTGAGCTTTCATATCCATAACACACCCACATTCTTGTCCACTTGCTTTTCTCTAGTCTGGGGGTGGAATTCCATCAGTAGCCTACGTCGGTGAAATATCAGTAGCAATACATATTGGACGGATATACTGTAGACTATTTACAGCTCGTTGTTAGATAGTTTGATGTTTTGATCATCGGTTTTCCTATTTATTGTAGGCCTACCGTATATCACCGGAGAACGGTGACTCATGCCCGTGCCTCCGAGTCCGGGTATGAAGCATTTCAGGGAAATAAAAATAAACATTAGGTCAGTATTTGATTTTGATCGGCTGGGTGCATGCGTCACGTTCAAGAAAAGGAGGTTGATTCGTGATGTGACATATTGAAAATGATTTTAATTTGTTCATTTACAGTCAATTGATAAAAACATGGCCATGAAACGAAATGGTTTGTTCAGTATCAGATCAAACATTTAAGAAATTCTGATATGATAATAAGCACAGACAATAATTTAGAACATATCACAAACTGACCAAATGGGAACAAGTCAAGGATGCTTCCTCTACACAAAACATCCTATATAACAGATTATATTCAAGTCGATTTTTCTTGTCTTAATTATAGTAGGCCTGTTTCCGTAAATTTACCTTGGCCAGCACATGCAGTCAAGTTCGTTTCCATGTTGTGTGATTCCTTTGAGATTATCGCTTGTCTTCCTCTTCCGTTGTATGAATCTTTGTATGCTTTTCAAACAAAAAAAACTCCCAGGTGTGTGAGATCTGCACGTGCACTGCGCATGCCCGTGGCCAATCATGGTTACATGCTGTGCAGCAGGTGACATTAAAAACGAGTTTTATTCTTTTTTGAGCGTTTTTACACCCTCGACCATCGGCCGGTGGAAACTGTTAGAAACTCCAGTAGCAAATATCAGCACTATTTTGTTATAGACAAAGAAAATGAAAACGAGGTGGTAAATATATATTTTTTAATAAATAAAATGATAAACAAATAAATAAATATACATAGCCTACATGTAAAATAAATCAAGTTATAAAAGTTATAAATCAATACATGCACATCATAAATGAATAAGCTAAACATTTACCCATTTATCCACCTTCAAATCGTTTGGTTTTAGTATTAGTGTGTCAACAAATCTGTGGCTGTTGTTTTGCAGCTGCCTTGCTTTTTTTGCTTGGAGACATTCTCATCCTTGTCCAACTGTATTGGGCTGGATGTGTTCAACAACAAAACAAAAAATGATAGATGACAAAGTAAAAAGAAAAACGCTTAAAACGTGGTGCTTGGCTTGGTGGTGGTTGGCCTACTACTAAGTAAAACTCATGGATACTGTGTGCTCCAGCGCTTTTCGCCGCAGGGAGGCGATGCTCGTCCCTCTCCAGACGTCATTTTCCGGGGAGCTACACAGCTGGGGAGAGCTCGTCACGTTGGTGGGACCGGACAGGGAGGCCGGGACCATCCCGGGGAACGGGTTCTGGTAGAGGTGAGACTGGAGTCCGGATCCGTTCGACGACATGTTGGATAGCCCCATGGAGTTGGGCGGCGGGCCGGACAGGCTGCACTGGGACAGGGACTGCGCCATGGCATGCTGGTGCTGGCGACCCAGGGCTGGAGGGAGCTGCAGCTGAGAGACGCCTGGCATCCCTGCCGTGGCCCAGCGGGTGTCGTTGGCGTGGAAGGAGCACAGGCTGTCGCCCATGGCCGCGGCGGCGGCAGCAGCAGAGTTGAACTGACTGTGCAGGCCGTGGTGGGTGGGCAGCAGCGTTCCCGGAGCGCGGAAAACGTTGGTGGTCTTCTTGCGCTTCTTCCACTTGGCGCGTCGGTTCTGGAACCAAACCTGGAGTAGAGAGAGAGGGGGAGAGACGGCTTAGAATCTGGCTACAATGTCATCAATGTGAGACACAATGAGTAGGCTACTGTACATTTATATATACGGTCACTTTAACGCACGGGAAAGAGATGTAGGTTCTTAGAAGAGCAGGAAGCCCATAACACAGATATTTCCATTACAAATCTTATTTATATCAGCGGATTCCATGAATAACACTAGATATGATATACATCGGATGAAATTATATGCCATAAACGAAGGATTTGATATCTTACATGACATAACGCCAAAAATCCATGTCAGTAAATGGTCTCTGCCTGCATTAGTCCATGGATATAAAATACAAATGGCTACGTCAGAAAACACGATAGCCCTGTGCGGGAGGTGGTCCAGCCAGCTGACAATATGTGATTGTGACTGTTATGAGCCCTATAGCCCATGATTTTGATATGCATTTTAAATAGGCTATCCGAAACCCGTTTACTATTTAGAATATTATAAAAAATTATACAGAGCGATTTACAGTAGAGTGCATACCTTTTTCGTACTATCAAACTAATTTGCTGCATAACATGGATATAAACACTTACTTTTGGCCTACACAAAGCAGCAATAATATTAGTATTTCGGAAATAAAGGTGTTATTAATGTGGCCTAGGCCTCAGTTGTAAATGGCACAAGCAGTGTTTATTCTGCGGGTCCTTGAGAGACTGTCTATATAGATCTCATAGTAGGCCTAACCCGGTTAGCGCCGATGATTAATGTGAAGATTTGGTTGAGACACTGTGCCGTAGTATTAAGAGGCCCAATCTCAGTCCATCCCACCGAGCAGCCAGCCGTGAAATCAGGCCTCAAATGCATTACACTTCAAAGGAAAGAAAATGCAATTTCTCATTCTGTTTAAAAGACAGAGTACACGTTCAGCGCTTCCGCCATTAAGACGTGGAACTCTGACAGGCCCATTTCAGAAGAGAACAGCGCAAGCTGCATGCGCCTTCTCATTCGAGACATCCCAGATGTAGGCTATTTTTACCCACTGGCTTCCTATTATTATTATCATTGGCTATACGCTTCATAAAGGGCTCGTCATTTCGCTAATTCTTATTTTATGTAAATAAGATATTGAAACCAAATTGATCCGTGCAATAATAATGATTACCGCGGTTACTGTTTCACATGTGAACGACTCCTCTGCATTTTTCACTGCCGTTTAATATTCCCTTATCGCAATAAATAATTCAGAAATTGGTTGATAATAATGGATTTGGTTTTATTGCACTATCATCGTGAGAAGGGCTACATGATAATGAACGACGATGCATCAGAGGACCCAAACCAACTGCTATGTCGAGCTATTATTGAATTAATCTCGTGAGCTATTTTGACAACTGAGCTATATGGAATGTAAAGGGAAACAGAATAAACCATTAGGGCCTACCATTGGTCATGTCACCCAATATCGATATAGAAGTAACTATGTTGTAAAAGATAGTTTAATAGTGAGGGTATAATAAAGATAAAATTATCATTCCATTTTCATTATGCATGAGAACGCACAAATATAGGCCCACTCCAATAGGACAACAAAACGAAACGTTATTAGATTTTAAGTACCAAAGTCATTGCCTAATAAAATAGCCTTACCTCTTGTATCATTTCATCTGGCCCATTGAGAGTTGTATGTGTGGCTTATTGCATATGCACATTGCACATTATCCTTTGTGTAGTTTACCGTGCATAATAATTCAGTCAAATGTATGCATGTAAAATTGAATGTTGTTTTTGATACATTGAGTAGGAAAAAATACACTCATATTTAGGAAATTCTTATTTTCATGAATTATATCGGCTACCTAGGCTTACATTAAGATGCCCTTAATATGTCCACGTACAATCTGTAATTTTCAGATATTATAACACTTACACTCATGGAATTTAAATTATAATAACTATCCAATTCGATTTATTAATGCAACGTTGTAGGCATGGGTTGCACGTTTCATCCCAATCTTGTGTTGAACGTTCGTTTTAAGAATGATGCCCAGCTGAGAATTCTGTTCAATGCGGTCTCAATGTGTGTGGTGATGAAGATGTAATCTTAAATGCATAACTGTGGATGGGAAACACGATGACATTTCAAAAGGATTAGCAGGAAAAGCTTTTGTCATCATCATTGTGATGTTTCCAGATTGACATTAGATGCAGTATAACGTTAGCTAGTTAATATTGATGGGAGAGCAACCACATTTTAGCTAGCTAACGTTAGCATTGATAGCTATTTCTGACGAATTTGAGAGAGATGGCAAAGTTGCCATGAGCTAGCAAAGTAAATATGACGACATTATAATAATGGCAAAGTTGTTTTCTACTAATTATTTGTCTACGTTAGCAATGTCATTTTATTTCCAGGCCACTATAGTGTAAATTTGACTAAACAGTCACTAGCCCCTGCTCAGAAAGACTTGGCATTAGGCCTAAACATCCATCAGACGTCAATATTCTGCGGCATCTGTAGAATGCACCTATGGTAAAAGCGGTTTTAATCTCCAATTAGATTTGCTTATTAGTTCTGTTCGTTCATTCTGGACAAGTGTATCTCATAACATCCCGGTTTTGTCAGCTCTGTCTTGAATAACATAATTTTGGGACACGTTTCTTGCATCAAATCGCTGTAGAACGTTATTACCCGGGCTCTTGCGCGTTATTTTCAGAACCATGGACAGCTCGCTCAATATTGTTATTGTGCACGTGAAGTGAAATAATAACATAGTGCAGTTTTTGTCAGAGATTTAGGTTAGTCTAGCATACATCTTGTATTTCCTGATACTTTTAACAACAAAAAGAAGGCCCTCAAAAAATACAATCGAGGTTCAGGTGTAAGCTATTATTATTTTTGACACAAGGAAATAAAAGATGGTTGGCTCGAGGAACACAAGGCGTGGCCTATATGCTATACTCCTATAGTATATCGCTAATGGATTACATGTAGTTTTAGTTCCAAGGGAATAGCCTATTAGTGGCAAATATTTTAGGTTATTATACATTTCTAGTGGCCAAATTTTTACGCAGTATGAAGATGTATGGTAGGCCTATTTTAATCCCTTCAATAGTCCACACTTCATCTTCTTTAGATTCAAGCTACTTAGCCTATATTATATTGGCACTTCTGTGAGAACAGCTGTGAGTTGGATATTTTCACCGAGTGGTAATTTAGACTGTAATGAAGATGTACTTTGCAATTAGCCGTGGTGCCTAGTTACTTGAGGAAATATTGTTATTGTGCACGTGAAGTGAAATAATAACACCCACTGACGGTTAATATTTACATTATTTTTGAGGGTTGAGAGGGCAAATTGCATACACATTTCATCACATCATTTCCCTAGTACACTACTCTTACAGTGTTATTATAGGCTACTTGTTCAAAATCATTTGCTATGACATACATTTCCCAATCCATATCACAAACAAACCTGCACGCGAGATTCCGTTACCTGAACGCGAGATTCCGTTAGGCCGATCCGTAGGGCCAGTTCCTCCCTCATGAAGATATCTGGGTAGTGCGTTTTGGCGAAGCTGCGCTCCAGTTCGTTAAGTTGGGCTGGAGTGAATCGGGTCCGGTGTCGCTTCTGTTTCTGACTCTGACTTCCTCCGGATTGGCTGGAGTTATTCTGCTGCTGCTTGTCCTGTTGCTCTTTACTGTTGGCCTGCACGCCGGAAGGGTTGGATCCACCATTGTTGATATCGTCTCCAGGGAGCATGGTGGTCCCCTCCACGGTGTCTGGCCCCGGGGCTAGCTCGCCGGAGTGGCCGGGGTCAGGTCCAACTCCACCACCTAGCCTGCACTTCAGAGCCTCCCTGTGACCCAGCAGCTCTGCCGCGGCATCCTTCATCCCTGGATAGACAACACCCGGTCAGAATTTAAAGGCAATGCCACAACTATTCTGTATAGGCTAATGCATAGGAAAAAATTTAATTAGTATGATATATTGTTAAAATACATTGTTTAGTTAGATTATCGAAAGTGACACTTTTATAAGGCTAACGAAGTCTAGCAAGAGGATAATAGTTTGTCATGCATGCAGATAATTGGTTGAACATTTTGTCATTTTACAAAATGCTCTCTAAAAACATGATGAATCCATCGAAGTGGACATTACATTATGGATAAAACCAGACACTAACTGTATTTTAAACAAGCACATAAGTATCATAGGCTACAGCGTTTAATCTAGGCTACTCCTTAATTCCATTTGATCACATCAATAATTTAGAAAACGGTTAAATCAAATTACGCAGTAATATAATAATTACTTTTCCAATGAATTATCTCACTTAACTGACATTAAGATAAAATAAGAAACAAATTGTCAATTTTCTCTGCTTGATTTAGATTAGAAGTGCCTCCAGCTTACAGTAGAGTTGAAGACCGGAGTTTGGCGACGATAACTCACCGAGGCGAGCATCCAGGAGGTCGGCGTGCGAAAGCATTGCGCACCTCTCCAGTGCGAAATGCTATTTCAAAAAAATCTCTATGACTTTAACCTGTTTAAAAAATATATATAGCCTAAATAAAAGCAAATTCTGTTTGTGGTTAAAAAAGGAGGTTCCTTGCATTATAATGTCCTTTAGAGAAACGGGGAGGCGCCTAACAACCCAATGAACCCATGAGCTTCTTTAAAGGAGAGCCAATCAGATTTGAAGCTCGAGATATGTCAACAACCTCGAGACCCCAGAGCAGCCAGCCACTCAAATTCTCCCATCCAGCCAAATTCACAAGTTCATTTCTCCTCATTTCTGTAATTGGCTTTGATTTCAACTCCAAATTATATCAAATAAAATCACTTGATTTAATATCTGTGAAAGCTTCGACCCATTTGATAAACTGGATCAGCGCTGTATGTGTTTAATTGTGCGTGCTGTTGCTGCCTTTCTCTATAATGGATGAGCCCCAGGTTTGAACAACGACTAATTTACCCAAGTTAACAGCCTCTGTGGCTACATAAACATATTAGACTCGTTTCTGGCGTGTGAATGACACAACGTATTTCCTACACAAATAACTGCCTCAAATTAGGTTAAACCTACATAGCCCGAGTATGAAAGCTCTTAGTGTGCATTTATACCACATCTTATAACCAAGTCAAGGTTACGTTTATATCAAGTGTCTGTTGAAGTGGCTCAATGACTTCTGTTTTAATAGCAAGGCCCTTTGTCATTTTTAAACTGTGAATGGCTGTGGATAGTCTTAGTTTCCCCAGACATGTTCGACCTCTTTTATCCAACGTGTCCCAGTCAGTCTTTTGGAGATGAAGTGAACCTCTGCTAATGCCTCTTACTCCCCATTCAGCCAACAACAAAGTTTAGATTAGCGATATATTTCTAACCAGAGTAATTTTCAACACCATTAGGCTTTTATGTAATTCGTGCCAAATCTATACGATTTTTATTACAATTATTAGAGTAAATTCAGTATAAATTAGAGTTGATTTACTACTGTTTAGGCTCGACTGTCATGCAGGGTGGGACTTATTGTACATGATATGTGAGCAAATGAAGTGCATAATTCAGCGGAAAGTTGAAACTGAGTTGTGGCTGAACATGATCTGAGGATGTTTCCCTTTCATGGAGACAGCAGATCTCCCAGAAGGCGTGGATTGCACTAGAACAGACACAATCATGCTTTAAACACTTTGCTGTTGGCCAATTGCTTTTCATGGTATTGATTTTTCATCCAATCTGCCCAAATTAAGCCTACTCATTTCAGTCAGACCAAGCAGGTAGGCTATAAACAGGTATCCAATGTAGTCTATAAATATACCGCCATTATACCAATTAGCACATTATGTTCTTGTCACACATCATGTTCCCAAAATATATAAGGGACACAAAAGAATCCAGCAAGCTCCCTACAGCTGTTGGAAGGTTTTGTGAAAGCTAGTTCATTTGTTGTGGATTGAATGGTGCCTTTTTGGAAGTAACACAAAGGATGCGTCCTAGCGTAAACTTGGGGCACTTTGGGGTCCTTTCCCAGCCCATCTCGAGTTGAATTAGCTCGGCTCATCTTTTATCTAGTGGCAATCTGGAGGGACGACCGACCGGGGAGCGCGAGAGAATCTCGGACACAACGGGGTCACTGGCAATCGCTCACGCGCCACGCAACCCTAGGGTAGGTTATTATACTGCGGCGTCCTGAAAATGAAAAAAGAGAGAAGAGTGTGGATTCGATTTGGAAACAATTGTCGGTTTCTCTGCGTTTTCATATCCCAAATGTCACAGAACGTGGATTAAAGCGCCGGAGCAGAGAATGTGTGCGTAATTCAAGATGTCCGGGTTTGTGTTGTTCTTTCCCACTTTGTATTTGAAGAACATACATATTTTATTTGCTATATTCAACATCAACGGGATGTAAACATATTAGCGTTGTAAAATTATTGAATATGTTACCAGTTTATATGTGTCAGTTTAGGCTGTCTTCGGTTGTGCGCTGAAACAATAACGATCATTTAAAATCATTACTTTGTTTGGTCTTCGCTGCTCAGTCAGAACAGCAGCATAGCGCGGTGTGATTGATTGCGCGCTTCATTTTACGAGTTTTCAATAGCTCACGGCTTTTATGGCTGTACAAACAAAAGTGAATGACTCCTCTCCGCTCTCCAGTACACATTTAACCCGAGAAAACGCCTAGAGGCAAGCGCATTGGCATGGTGCTCCAAGGCATGGGAATAAAACTGCACTTTTAAGGATATATCATGTACGAAAATACACATAGGCTTTATTAAAATGCTTTGTGCAGAAAGTGACCCTATATTGAATTCCACGCTCTTTGATGCACCTTGTCTGATCTTTCTACAGTGCTGTAAAGGGCAAACGATGGATTTATTTTGGCGGATTAAGTGATTTTCCTCTTATAAATAGGTTTCAGATTGTTGCCCAAAGACAGTGGAGAAAAACAACGACTAGGCTGAAAACACATTTGCTCCCTCTAATGCAATTTATTCACCTAGTTTACTTCGTACAATACCTATATATTGAATCTCTGTACGACAATACCTGCCCCAAAACTAAGCACAGGGATTTTAGGCTTTATTGGCGAAACATGGTGATTTTTTGTATTTTTAATGAAGGTCATTTGTGGGAAGAAATGTAACCGTTTCCTGGTGCGACAAAACGTGTTTTCAGTATATGTTTACTCCGGTGGAATGTTGCAAGTAGGCCTACACTGTGTAACCATAGGCATATCCCCTTTCTATAACAATAACAACAATAATAATAATGATAGGCCTAATACAATCAGTCAAAAGCATCAGAAATTATCAAATATATCTCAAATAGGCCTACGCTATTGTTTATTATCAGCCTTTGAGTACATTTTATAGAATAAAAGCACGAGTTCATCACGAACAAATATAGCAAATAAACAGCAACCTCTGCTGCAAAATATTGAAATAAGGGACTCGAAAGCCAATAGGCCAATACATTTTTTTGCCAACTGCCTGTAAGGCAATTCAATTTGCTGCCATAGTGAAACATGATTATTTTGATTGTATTTATTGATGTTATTATTACTTTATTTATTTTTTAATTTGAAGGATTCTCGGTGTTAGGCTATGTAAACACCTTTACTATGTATTTCTCTAACGAAATTGTAACCCATAATTTAACACAGTGTGTGTGTGTGTGTGTGTGTGTGTGTGTGTGTGTGTGTGTGTGTGTGTGCGTGCGTGCGTGCGTGCGTGTGTGTGTGTTTGTCAGATAAAGGTCCTCATTTCGCTGAATTGAATAAGCTATAATTAGGGTAAACAACAAGGAGCAAAGCAGTGGCTTCTCTCCCTGGCTGAGATTCCCATAACAAGCCCACATCAATCTTATCCAGCATAGAAATACAAATAGACAAACAAACCAATTCGCCCCCTGCAAGTTAATGCAGCGCATCTGAGTGGAAAGTAGACATTTTCACGCGCTCTGGAGATGAGGAGTGACTTTTAATAAAACCACAAGAAAAACAAATGTAATTCTATACGCAGTAGGCCTATTGGAACTGGAGATTTCCAGTGCACCGCTCTCTTTCCACCGGGGGCCTTGGGCATTCGCTGGCGCACCGGGAGTTTCATGCAAGAGACACAGCGTGTTACCTTTTGCCCGTCACCACCGCCAATGCCCGT
This sequence comes from Oncorhynchus mykiss, assembly GCF_013265735.2. NCBI lineage: Eukaryota > Metazoa > Chordata > Actinopteri > Salmoniformes > Salmonidae > Oncorhynchus > Oncorhynchus mykiss. Next base: position 23,205,173 of record NC_048569.1, on the reverse strand, counting down.
CACCACTCTCCCGCGTGCATTCTTGTCTCGGGCTACGCACGGTGCAGAGAGCTAACACCGAGGATGGTTTTTGTTGACTCTTTTTCCTTCTTTTTATTCTTCTCCTCTCCTCCTCTTCATCCAGGGTGAATCTAATTCATCGGGCGTCTGTATTCCCTCAATTAGAGAATTCTAAATCGATCTTCCATTTGCAGAAATGCCAGTTTAACAAATTAGATTCTTGTTTCGTGCAGGTGATTTGGTGACAGTCGGGGGATTAGAAGTAATAAATTGTTGTCTTTGAGTTCTGGAGAGGAAAGAGGAGCGAGAAAAGAGAGAGGCGCTGTGCTTGCCAGGGCTACATCCACCAGGTGCTTCGCTTTGCCTCGACGTTTGGTCAAAAATCCAGGTAGCGCCCGCGGACCACCACCGCATCTCATGCTTTGATTAGCGCCGCTGCCCTCTGCGCGGACTCGATTAGACCGTGATTTATCCGAAATAAATATAATTATGGTTCCAAATAAAATAATCAGCATTGAAGAGCGATTTCCTTAACGAGATGGAGCGGCTGGATGTCACGGAGAGACGCGCGCCTCATTAGGGCGTTAATAAGACTTCGGGGTGATCCCGATAATTATCGAAATTTGTAAAATAAGACAAATGTAACCTTAATTTGTCTGCCCAGTCAGGTTTTTTGTCTTGTATTATTAGACTGGCATTTAGGTGTCTTGGGTGCCTTATCCTCGAAAGAGGGTGAATTTAGAGAAAAAAATAGGCCATGAGATTTAACATTTAGAATCAAATTATATTATTAATATGCAGTGATTTTAACACAGGCTTAGCAACCTAATACAAGTTTGTCGGCTTTAATACATATATTGGCCTACACCAAACATCTTCAAGCAGTTTAGGGTTTTATAAAGACTTACATTTAAAAAAACTCATTTAACTAATGGAATTAAATTAAACTTAAACAGGCCATGTACGAAATTAATGTGTTTCCTTTATTTGGTTGGCATATCGGTATGCATATTTTGGTCAGGTAAACATAAACTATTTAACCAATTCCACAGTAGAACATAAAAAGTATGTTAACCCAAATAAAATCTTGAATTATAGTTTTTAAATGTCTACATTTCCGGACCAAAATAAGCCGTGTGAATTTGTGGACAAGCTACAGTGCGACTTGATGCCCAACTAGGCCTACTGGTCAATTCGCGGACAGACTGTCAGATCCACTGCAGACTGTCTGGTTCGCAATGACAGTGCTGATGATATCACCAGGCTGCATGGACTTCATTGACCAGCGGAGGTCGGTGTCCTGATTCTTACCCCTAGGAACAGACATCATGCCAATTTCTCTCTATCCAATCCCATGACACAGACACTAGGACGATGTTATATGATGATATATAGTTGGATGTAATTTGATATGGTGTAGCTAGCTCCTGTCTCTCATTCGGATGTTCTTCGGTCCATCACTTATTTTGACTGTTATCCTGATTCTTAAGAACAAATAAACATTAAACTAGGCTAAATATTGAATCAGTTATCACCAAGAAGAATATATCTCCATTCAAGACATTGAGGAACACTTTCTAAATCAATTGATGCAAGACACTCCAGTACTATTGTATAGCTTTAATATGAGTTAAACAATACAACCAGGCTTAATTTGCAGCTGTATAGTTGAAGAAACAAACCAAGCAAACCCCCATGTTAAGAAAAGAAATAGGTTTTTATTTGCTGCTTGTGTGAGATTGTACACTCAGGAGAAGGATGTCGACATCAGACTGCACGTTGTTTTCAAATGTAGAAATAAAAAATAAAAAAAAGAGCGAGATAAAGAGAAAAAGATGCTGAACGATTTTGTTTGTCTGTGTTTCCAAACAAGCCTTGATGAATGAAATAGACATTTAAGTAGTGCATTACAGAGTGAGAACATCATCCTTCAAGCTTCACTGAATCCAATACGGTCCTGGCCTCTTTGTACTCCTCTGCTTCAGCCAAGTCCTCTTCTGTTTCCTGCAAACACAAGCACATACAGGATATCAATACTAACACTATCACACACACTTTTAAAATGACCAACCCATCAAATAGCATTACACGAAATCTAACTTACCTTCTACAATCAACCCATAGTTAACCTAGCCATTAAAAAGTCCACAGTCAATTCACATGGCTATTCACCAAATAATCACACTAAAGCCCTTTTCCTAACCCTAGCATAGTCCATTTTTAATAAAAATTTACATTTACAATCCACATATTGATTTCACAGTGGAACGGTTCTAGTCTGTAAAAAAAAAAAAAAAAGTATGTGAGGGTCACATCTGTGCTAATCGAGTGCTGCTGGGTTCCTATGGTGGCCATCGCAGTGACAGCACTGCTAATGAACTGTAATGTGTGTGTGTGTGTGTGTGTGTTGGAAGGAGTGAGAGTGGGCTTTGGTAGGAGGTGGAGAGGGACCCCGTCACCCCCCTCCAGAGGAGTCATCTGTGATTTCCTTTCTCCTCCTCTCCCTTCCGCACGTGTCTCTCAGTGAGGCCACGGCTGCCTGACTCCTGCTCTCTGCTAATTGTGAGGACCCTGAGACATGCATGTGTGTGGAGGTGGGGTGTGTGTTCCTCTCTCTGGCTTCTTATATCGGTCACTAGACAGTCACACACCTGCATGATCAATGTGTCACTATAGACAGTCACACACACCCATCCACACCCCTGCATGATCCGTGTGTCACTTTAGACAGACACACCTGCACGATCAGTGTGTCACTTTAGACAGTCACACCTGCACGATCAGTGTGTCACTTTAGACAGTCACACACACCGACATGGAAGCCAAAACCACTATTATGGATAAACCTGCAGCAAGAAAGACAAAAGAGGATGGGGGTCTGGTTCCTCTCAACGTTTTTCCTTCCTAACGGAGCTGTTCTTACTAGTATCTGGGACAGGTCTGCGTGTGCTATGGTCAAACGCCTGTGACAGTCTGGAACCATCATCTTGGACTCCTGTAGCACCTCCAACTGAAACGCACAGAGAAAAACACAGATTATTCATCAACACCACCATCTTCATTACCGTCTTCATCTACACCATTTATAAACATATCACTTGTGTTATATTTTCTTCAAGGGGTCCTCCAAGGAAAACAAGTTTTTCAAAATAGTTGAAAAACACTGCATTAGATTGTAATGTATTAAAGGTTGAAAAACAAAGTGTTACAACTTCAATAGCTCCACTGTGCAGTTCCTTGAAATAGGTTTTGTTTTGGTTTAGTATCCCACATATGCTGTGCTAAGGTTAACATCCCACAACAAGCTCTCTGCCTGCGTGAAAAATGTTATATAGTTATTGATCGGGCATGGAGTTGGGCAGCAGCAGGGGTCCTCACCTCGCTCTGCCTCCAGCACACCTGGGTAAGTGGAGAAGACCAGAGCAGAGAGGTAGTGGCATGAAGATCAGGCATGGAGAGGTATTACTACGCCTAGGGCAGGTAGCATCACGGTGATCATGCATGGAGAGGTATTACTACGCCTATGGGGAAGCTAAGTTAGAGCCTGAAATGTCTGGGTCTGAGATACTCTGGAAAGGCAAATTCCCCTGACTGACACCCTAAAGAGCACAGAGGACTCAGCTAACACTGTTAGTCAGACACACCGCTAAGAAATTCCGGAGGTGAGGTGGAGAGACACAGGCAGTGATGCACACACAGACATGGTGAGGTGGTAGTGGTCATGTTGCCCTCTCAGTACCAGTGCAGTGGAATGATCCCATCAGAAGCAGGATAAAGACACATAACTAATCCACCCTGCCCTTCATCCATCCACCCTGCCTTTCATCCATCCATCCATCCATCCTGCCCTCCATCCATCCATCCACCCTGGCCTCCAGCCATCCATCCTGATCTACCTCCATCCACCCACCCTGCCCTCCAGCCATCCATCCACCCTGCCCTCCATCCATCCATCCATCCATCCACCCTGCCCTCCAGCCATCCATCCTGATCTCAATCCATCCATCCTGATCTCCATCCACCCACCCTGCCTTCCAGCCATCCATCCATCCATCCATCCATCCATCCACACTGCCCTACAGCCATCCATCCATCCATTCATCCATCCTGATCTCCATTTATCCATCCCGATCTCCATCCATCCATCCTGATCTCCATCCATCCATCCAGATCTCCAACATCCATCCATCCTGATCTCCATCCATCCATCCATATCTCCATCCATCCAGATCTCATCCATCCTGATCTCATCCATCCTGATCTCACCCATCCATCCTGATCTCATCCATCCTGATCTCATCCATCCATCCAGATCTCATCCATCCATCCAGATCTCCATCCATCCATCTGCCTATTGTGCATGAAAGCATGACAGATGATCCTCTCCACAAGGTGTAATCCCTGGAATAGCTGAGATTAAAACAAAGGTTGCGAGGTAGGGCACACAGAGGACACAAGCCACCGTGGGTCTTTATTGTCCATCACCCTCGCATTCTAATCTAAGCAGGGAAAATGATGGACTAAGAGCGAAAGAGAGCGAGGGAGACGAGGAGGATATGCACCAGCGATCTCCTAGCGGCAGTAAATTACCAGCATGTGTCAGTAATTATCAAACTCCTCCAAAGTTACATAATGTCATTAAATCAGCAAATGACTAAATCGCTAACGATCCCCCCCACCTCCAAGACTAATTCTTCATAATGATACTAAGCTGACCTCATTAAAGTGAATGTAGGGCTACTGGCAATGTCTGTTCGCTACTGTACTAGAATTCTATTTGACAATAGGTTTGTTAAATAAAGCACATTAGAAAGCTTCCACATTTAGCAATGAAGGTGACAAATAAAATGTTGACTAAGAAAAACATTCAATGTGATTTAAGCTATAATGCATCCATTTTAAACCACTTCCTAGCACTTTCCATTACGTTGCTCTTATACCTGTGTAGTAACAAAGTAACATTGCACAGCATTTGAACATCTTGTATAATAAAAATATCTCTAAAATCCATTCAATACGCAACCACAAAACAATACTAAACTACTATGTCACAACTTAATAATGCAACGTTACTATAGTTATAACATCTTTACTATACAGCTATAAAAGCAACTTAATGTAAAGTATGGGTTGGCCTATGTATGTAAAGTATGTTTACAACTGAATGTAAACATCCTTTATTCTCCTGTGTTTTCACCCACCTGTTTCTTGATGACATACCTGGCCTCGGAGTCGGCCTCTTCGTCGCAGGCCTCTGCTTTCAGTCGTTCAATCTTCTCCTCCTGCTGCCTGGTCTCCTTGACATACATGACCTTCTCCTTCACCAGCCTGGGGTGTAAATAAACAGATGACAAGACACAGCACCGTTTAGTTAAACACAACACACAATAAAAACAAATCAAAGTTCATGCCTAGTAGATTAGTTAAAAACACACAGAAAAACACCAACACCAAAAGCTGTATCATTGAAGCCCTCAAGATGTCAAGGAGGAGGAGTTCTCATTCAACTAACCACCAGGTGAAGTAACAGTAACCTAACCAATATGTTCCATTGTTTCCAGATGTGTCCAGTGTGGGTATAATAGAACTGTGGGTCTACTACGGTACAGCCCCATGCCTTCCTTCTTTGCCTGATCACCACGCTTATCTGACGGTCTCCGCTTAACTGCCACCTCTAGCAGGACACACACTCTACAGGCCCTTCCTACGATTAATTGATCATCAATTTAGTTTCAAATTTGGACCAAGTCAGGTGATAAATGGACCACTCTTCCTTGATTGTTAGTGAAAATGGGCTTGAGTACATTGATAAATGTTGATTATTTATCAATTAGGGACCAAATGGAACTAAATCTATTAAATCAATTCAGACCTTCATTGGCATAATGGAGTTTGAAAATATTGCTATTGATAATGATTCCCGACTAATAGTATTTTTCCGGCTGCAGCTTTGCTTGTCGGGATGACAACGTGGAATTCATTTTTCATAAAATCAGCTGCGTGCGTTGGTTCGTGTGCGATCCTTCATTAATCAGGTCCATTAGCCAGAAACAACCTCTCCTCAGTGTTGCCGTGGTGCCTTGCTTAGCTGAGGAAGCCAACGGCACTCTGTCATATTTTACGTCAATTATCGCTCATTTTAATACGTTTCCATCAAGATGCTGTTTAAACAGGCAGCATATGCAACAACGAACAGCAGAGGAGCCCTGCACCTCTCTTTTCCTCTGTCTCAGGCTTTGCACCGAATGAAGGATGTCACCTCTGAGGTTATTTAGAGGAAAAGAAGGCAGCAATGAGGGAGAGGGGAAGGAGAGGAAAGGGGGATTGAAATAATTTGAATAAAACTGAAGGACAGTCTAATAAAAATGTCCACCCCCACCTTCTCTCATCTAGGCCTGATGTTAATGTTTTATTTCTCTCAGGCTGGGTCTAGGAGCGCTGTGTGTGTGAATGAGGGGTGGGGTCGTGGCTGGTTTTAAATAGACCTGCCACCCTGGACTTAATGGAAAAGGCATCTCTCTGGAAAATAAGGAAGAAAAGGGAATTAGAGATCCGACACGCATTCGGCCGCTGCCGCTGCCTCCTCCAACAGCACTGTATTTTTGAGCCCCGGCTAGCCCAATGCCCGAATGACAAAGCCAAATTACTGTTGTCATTTTATTAAGGGCATCCGCCTCGCTAGGGCAGAGAAGAGGTACTGACTGGAATGTACAACGCCACAAAGCCACTGGAACAGGCCTTTACTGGGAGAGAGCAGACAGGGAGCTGCTACTAGGGTTTTAATAACATGGGGAATGAGAGAGAAAGAGAGCGGGAGAGAGAGCGTGTGGGAGAGAGAGACAGGAAGACATAGTAGGGTAGAGTACAGAGAGAGCAAAAGGCAGTCTGTTCCATCTGACTTTGAACAGAGGCTGCAGGTTCCCTTATCAAGGTCATGCTGGAGGCCACTGAATGGGTAATGGCTCTCTCCTTACTTTATACCTCGGCAAAATATTACATTTCTAGGACAGCTAATGATTAAATTAACCTATTCTGAATGGGAAAGGAATGATAATTGAGATGTTTTATAATGTAAAGGAAGCCATTCTAGAATGGAGATGTGTTTGAACCTGCACCACCTCTCATTACACCAGTGGGCCTACAGTTTCTCCACTGCATCAGACACCCTCTCATCACCTTCTGAGGGAGAGTTCTAAGCCGGCACTGCCATTACCCACACTCATCAGGGAGCCCCGTTAGTAATGGGACCCTTATCAAAATGAGATCGATAGCACATTTACACAAAGGGCCAGGGACAGAGGGAACCAAGGGGGAGAGCAAGACCGAGATAAATCCTCTTCATACTTAGACCTACTTTACTATTTATGGATTAGCAAATAGACCTATTATGACACCCAGTGCGTTATGACAGAATTTTTTCAATTAATAGAAGCTACTGAGTAGCTTTCAGGAGATTAGCCTGAATGAAAATATCAAATGTCTGCAACAGAAAGAAAAATATGCTGGAATTAAAAGTATAATAACAGTGATTAGAGAATTAGATCTTATCCTGACTGCTTTTGTTTGTTCAACTGAAAAAACAACAGATTATGGTCAGATGTTGGACTGTGGGGACTGAATGCCCTGTCAGGAAAAACATCAGTCATTTGCACCCAGGATATAATAATAATTGCACCCAGAACCTAACACCCTGTTTCAAGGAATCGTGGCTCACTCCAGAAATACTGTCCCCGTCCATACAGCCATCTGGGTCCTCAGTACACTGCACAGACAGGAATAAAGAACTCTCCGGGAAGAAGAAAGGCGGTGGTCTATCTTTTATGATCAACTACTTATGGTGTGGTTGTGATAACGTACAGCAACTCAAATCCTGTTGTTCCCCGGCCTAGAATACCTCACAATCAAATGCCGACCGTATTACCTCCCAAGATAATTATCTTTGGTTATAGTCACAGCGGTATATATTCCCCCCTCGAGCCAATACCACAACGGCCCTCAAGGAACTACATTGGACTTTGTGGAAACTGGAAACCACATATCCTGAGGCCGCATTTATTGTAGCTGGGGATATTAACAAAGCAAATTTGAGGAAAACGCTACCAAAGTTCTATAGTACTCGTGCATTAAAAACTCTCGACCATTGTTACTCCCCCTTCCGGAATGGCTACACGGCCCTCCCACGCCCTCCCTTAGACATATCAGATCACAACTCCATCCTGCTCCTCCCTTCCTATAGGCAGAAACTCAAACAGGAAGTACCCGTGGTAAGGTCTATTCAAAGCTGGTCTGACCAATTGGAATCCATGCTTCAAGATTGTTTTTGATCACATGGACTGGGATATGTTCCAGGTTGCCTCTGAGAATAACATTGACGTATACACGGACACGGTGACCGAGTTCATCAGGATGGATGTATATATATTTATTTATTTCACCTTTATTTAACTACACAAGTCCGTCAATGACGAATTCTTATTCCCTATGGGATTCCCAACCATAGCCGGTTGCAGCCTGGATACGAACCAGGTACTGCAGTGATGCCTCTTGCACTGAGATGCAGTGTCTTAGACCCCTGTGCCACTCGGGAGTCACAAATAGGCAAAACATCAGTACAGAGAAAGTGGAGTCGCAATTCAACAGCTCAGGCGAGAGATGTATGTGGTATAGGGGATGTTGTTTCCACTGTTAAAGCCTACCCAAACCAAAAACCATGGATAGATGGTAGCATTCACGCAAAACTGAAAGTGCAAACCACCACATTTAACCACAAGGTGACTGGGAATATGGTTGATTACAAACAGTGTAGTTATTCCCTCTGTAAGGCAATAAATAGGCAAAACATCAGTGCAGAGAAAGTGGAGTCGCAATACAACGGCTCAGACACGAGACATATGTGGCAGGGTCTACAGACAATCATGGATTACAAAAAGGAAAACCAGCCTTGTTCCCGGACAAGCTAAACACCTTCTTTGCCCGCTTTTTATTCAATATTCAATCTCTCCCTATCCCAGCCTGCTGTCCCCACTTGCTTCAATGTCCACCATTGTTCCTGTACCCAAGAAAGCTAAGGTAACCGAACTAAATGACTATCGCCACGTAGCACTCGCTTCTGTCATCATGAAATGCTTTGAGAGGCTATTTATGGATCATATCACCTCCACCATACACCCTAGACCCACTCCAATTTGCATACCACCTCAATAGATCCACAGACGATGCAATCGCACTGCTCACTGCCCTATCCCATCTGGAAAAGAGGAATACCTATGTAAGAATGGCTTTCATTGACTGTAGCTCAGCCTTCAACACCATAGTACCCTTCAAGCTCATCATTAAGCTTGGGACCCTGGGTATGAACCCTGCCCTATACAGCTGAGTCCTGGACTTCCTGACGGGGCGCCCCCATGTGGTGAAGGCAGGAAACAACAAGGGTACACCCTGTTCACCCATGACTGCATGGCCACGCACACCTCCAACTCAATCATCAAGTTTGCAGACGACAACAGTAGTAGGCCTGATTACCAACAATGACAAGACAGCCTACAGGGAGGAGGTGAGGGCCCTGGCGGAGTGGTGCCAGGAAAATAACCTCTTCCTCAACGTCAACAAAACAAAGGAATTGATTGTGGACTTCAGGAGACAGCAAAGGGAGCACGCCCCTATCCACATCAACGACACGCAGCGGAGAAGGTGAAAAGCTTCAAGTTCCTCAGAGTACACATCACTGACAATCTGAAATGGTCCACCAACACAGACAGTGTTGTGAAGGTGCAACAGTGCCTCTTCAACCTCAGGAGGCTGAAGAAATTTGGCTTGGCCCCTAAGACCCTCACAAACTTTTACAGATGTACAATTGAGAGAATCCACCGCCCGCCCAACGCATTACTGGGGGCACACTGCCTGCCCTCCAGGATACCTAAAGCACCCGATGTCACAGGAAGGCCAAAAAGATCATCAAGGACATCAACCTCCCGAGCCACGGCCTGTTCACCCCGCTATCATCCAGAAGGCAAGGTCAGTACAGGTGCATCAAAGCTGGGACAGAGAGACTAAAAAACAGCTTCTATCTCAAGGCCATCAGACTGTTAAATAGCCATCACTAGCCGGCTACCACCCGGTTACTCAACCCTGCAATTTAGAGGCTGCTATGTACATAGACATGGAATCACTGGTCACTTTAATCATGTTTACATACTGTTTTACTCATTTCATATGGATATACTATATTTTAGTCGATGCCATTCCGACATTGCTCATCGTAATGTTGATATATTTCTTAACTCCATTCTTTTACTTTTAGACTTGTGTGTATTTTTTTTGAATTGTTAGATAATACTGCATTATTGGAGGTAGGAACACAAGCATTTCGCTACAACCGCAAAAACATCTGCTTAATGTGCATGTGACCCCAACAACTTGATTTGTGCAACTCTAAGCTAAAACCATGATTGCCTTTTCAACAAAAGAGGCTGGCTCAGATGAGATTGCAGAAAATTAGCTTCAGTGCATCAAATACCTGCATTTGGGCCTGTTTACAACTGTACCGTCGCTGATCATTAATAAGCCTGTAGCCAACATTCACATGAAAACGTAGCAGCAAAGCCTAATCTATAAGGCTCTGATGAGTGGCAAGAGAAAACAATGGTAGCAGTACTATCCATCCTGCCAGCTAGTAGTATAATAAGGCCAGATAGCCTCTGCATATTGCGCACCTGCTAAGTGAATGCAAAGCATGTTGTATGTTAGCTTGTATGCTAGCTGTTAACAGTTACAGGACACAACAGGGATGACTTGCTAACAATAGCACAAGCGCACTTGTTATAAACACGTTGTATGAAATACGAAAATGTCACTCAACAACATACAATTTAGATTGTTCAAATATGTTATGAATTACAGGTTATTGTGTCGTTACTGCCTTATTTTGACTGATAATTCACGCACCTCCCTAAAGCACCGTTGTATAGTTAAATATATGCCGGCGAAGTACTCTCGAAGCATAGTCTGACTTCTGTCTCGAGCCGAAGTAGATTTCCGCGGCCTTGTGGGTATAGCATGGGTGTAGCATGTTAGACAGTTAGCAAGCTGACTAGCTAGCCTGCTATCTTTTAAATATTGTATTAAGTAAAAACGGCACTTACCGCTTTACTACGCCAGTCTTGATTTTAATCTGTCGTATTCTTGGATCTGCCATGTTAACTGATATTCTCAAAATAAACAATAAGTGAATAGTCAATCGAAAAACGGTGAAACTACTGCTATCCAACACAGGACAATAATATCACGAGATTTCTGTGAGTGAGCATGCGCACTATGTGTTGCGGGAGAGGAGCAGAGCACATCACAGTCATTGAGCACGTTTTCTTCTTCTTCATATTCTTTGTTTGACTTTCCGGCAGACGAGACTGTGTTGCGTATGGCTTCCTTTCTCAGGTCGGAATGATGGTTGCAAATTGTGGTCACAAACAAAAAAGGTAAAAGAGGAACGAGAAAATCTTAAATCGATTTTATCCTGCACCTATACACTATCCCCCCAAAAAACACCACCCCATCCCACTACTTTGGCCCTAAACGATACTACACCAGGCCGTTGGCCTGGGAGGATGGAATCCCTTCTCTCAAAACTTCCTATAGATCTTCTGCACTAAAATCTTTTATACCCATATATTTATCTGCTGCTGCAACTACCACATCTATCTTGTGTTCTTTTCTGCTCCATTAGCGCATTGCAGTTGATCACCTTGGCTATAAATGCAAGAAAGTGCTTTCTCCATCCCAACTGTACTCTCTCTCAGACTATGTCCTCCTGCACATTTCTTGCATTAAGGGATCTCCTTTCTACATACTGCTGCAACATGTCCGAATCCTTGGCACCTATAGCATCAAAGCAGGCAGTGGAGGAAACATGAACCATTTTACTTGAGTAAAAATAAAGATATCTTAATTGAAAATGACTCAAGACAATGTGAATGTCACCCAGTAAAATACTACTTTAGTAAAAGTCTAAAACTATTTGGTTTTAAATATACTTTAGTATCAAAAGTAAAAGTAGAAATCATTTCACATTCCTTATATTAAGCAAACCAGACAGCACAATTTTCTTGTTTTTGTTTATTTATGGATAGCCAGGGGCACACCCCAAAACTTAGACAATAATTTACAAACAAAACATTTGTGTTTAGTGAGTCTGCCAGATCAGAGGCAGTAGGGATGTTCAGGGATGTTCTCTTGATAAGTGCGTGAATCGGGTCATTTTCCTGTCCTGCTAATCATTTGAAATGTAACGCTTAGGCCTATATTTGGGTGTCATTGAAAATGTATGGAGTAAAAAGTACATTGTTTTGTTAAGGAATGTGGTGGAGTAAAAGTAAAAGTTGCCAAAAATATAAATAATAAAGTAAAGTACAAATACCTCCCCCAAAAAACACTTAGTACTTTAAACTATTACACCACTTGTAGCGGGTTTGGGAAATAGGCCCTCACAGAATAGTAAATAAATCAAATCAAATTGTATTGGTCACATACACGTGTTTAGCAGATGTTATTGCAGGTATAGCGAAATGCTTGTGCTTCTAGTTCGGACAGTGCAGCAATATCTAACAAGTAATATCTAACCATTTCACAACAAATACCCAATACACACAAATCTAAGTAAAGGAATGGAATTAAGAATATGTCTGTATGTAATAACACAACATTTTCTGGGCTTGCAATGTAAGAAATAATACATTCAAAAAACTAAGTACTGCAAAGTTTCCTAAGAACGGGAAGCGAGGTAGCCCTCTCTGTCGGCACCATTTCTAAAAATATAATCTAACCTGACTTTATCAGCTAGAAACTCTGTGTCAAAGCTCAACAAACAGGGTATTCTCAGTCTCGCCATTTCCACTGTGTCTACATTTCACCAAACACCAGGAATATAACACCAGGAATATACTTTTTCATTTGATCCACTTCTACACTCAACTCTACCCCACTGATCCCTCCTTTGAGGGTGCCCTGCTCCTGAAAGCAAAGCATGACACAGGTTGAGCCCCGAGTCGCGTGACGTCAGGTGCCCATTTTCTCTGGACAGAGGATGCACAAAAAATGCAAACAATTCCACTTCTCTAAACTTTCACAGATGTAACCATTCCCAGTTTGTACTTTACCCAACTTGACACAACATATGGGTCGGCCAAAAGCAGGAATCCACTATTTCCAAAAATGTCACTCCTACAGGTCCAAAATCATCTCCAGTAGGATTCACAGGGCAAACGTTGGAAGTCACACCTGTCGTGGCAAGTAGGTCCACTTCATCACTGCCGACTAACTCCATTTCGAGATCCTCAAGGTTCTCAAGAGGGCATCTATGTAGACTCATAAGTAAGTTAGTTGGTTTGTATTCAGGAGATGAAGGTACTGTCTGTACTCAGAGGAAAGTATACACAGGAGATGAAGTTCTGAATTTAGCCCCATTCTTACATGCTGACCACACCACCCTCGTTTCGCGTGTGCGAGCATTGAGAAAATAAATGTACACATACATGTTATTCAACCATTTCACCCAAACTGATTGTGCGCGACACCGAGCGTCTGCTAGGTGCTAAAATAGAACTTGGTTATATTTTTTATGCTTAACGGTCTGTCAGTCCTGCCTCTCCCATCTCTTCATTGGTGTTTAGGAGCATATACCCATGTGGGTGAAAGCTGAACTGAGGTCCACACTCCACTCCAGTCCAGTTGTTGATGGTAATGCACCTTAAAGTTAGTTGCCAACCATCATATAAAGTCCACAGAAGAAGAAGAAGAAGAAGAGATTACTAGAAACGAACTAGGTTTCCCCTTTTATCAGTGGACTAATTGTTGGAATAGAGAACACACGATTGTGTGTGACTCAGAATGGACAAAATTCTGCAAAGATCCAGGAAAAAAAGGACCTTGTGCATTTCAGGTAAAATAACAACCCAATGTTTATATCCCAGGACAAAACAGCTAGCAACAGCAAGCTAGCTAGCTAAATGTCCATGAATGTTTCACGTGTTTTGACCTGTCCCCAAATTAATATAGTTAGTTCAGAGTTCGTTTCGATATTTCAACATGCGTGTCCAGATCGCGTCTGGTGGGGATGGACAAAATTAACATGCGCGTGATGGCATACACATACAGTGGGGAGAACAAGTATTTGATACACTGCCGATTTTGCAGGTTTTCCTACTTACAAAGCATGTAGAGGTCTGTATTTTTTATCATAGGTACACTTCAACTGTGAAAGACGGAATCTAAAACAAAAATCCAGAAAATCACATTGTATGATTTTTAAGTAATTAATTAGCATTTTATTGCATGACATAAGTATTTGATACATCAGAAAAGCAGAACTTAATATTTGGTACAGAAACATTTGTTTGTAATTACAGAGATTATACGTTTCCTGTAGTTCTTGACCAGGTTTGCACACACTGCAGCAGGGATTTTGGCCCACTACTCCATACAGACCTTCTCCAGATCCTTCAAGTTTCGGGGCTGTCGCTGGGCAATATGGACTTTCAGCTCCCTCCAAAGATTTTCTATTGGGTTCAGGTCTGGAGACTGGCTTGGCCACTCCAGGACCTTGAGATGCTTCTTACGGAGACACTCCTTAGTTGCCCTGGCTGTGTGTTTCGGGCCGTTGTCATGCTGGAAGACCCAGCCACGACCCATCTTCAATGCACTTACTGAGGGAAGGAGGTTGTTGGCCAAGATCTCACGATACATGGCCCCATCCATCTTCCCCTCAATATGGTGCAGTCGTCCTGTCCCCTTTGCAGAAAAGCATCCCAAAAGAGTGATGTTTCCACCTCCATGCTTCACAGTTGGGATGGTGTTCTTTTGGTTGTACTCATCCTTCTTCTTCCTCCAAACACGGCGAGTGGAGTTTAGACCAAAAAGCTCTATTTTTGTCTCATCAGACCACATGACCTTCTCCCATTCCTCCTCTGGATCATCCAGATGGTCATTGGCAAACTTCAGACGGCCTGGACAGGCGCTGGCTTGAGCAGGGGGACCTTGCGTGCGCTGCAGGATTTTAATCCATTACGGCGTAGTGTATTACTAATGGTTTTCTTTGAGACTGTGGTCCCAGCTCTCTTCAGGTCATTGGCCAGGTTCTGCCATGTAGTTCTGGGCTGATTCCTCACCTTCCTCATGATAATTGATGCCTCACAAGGTGAGATCTTGCATGGAACCCCAGACCGAGGGTGATTGACCGTCATCTTGAACTTCTTCCATTTTCTAATAATTGCGCCAACAGTTGTTGCCTTCTCACCAAGCTGCTTGCCTATTGTCCTGTAGCTCATCCCAGCCTTGTGCAGGTCTACAATTTTATCCCTGATGTCCTTACACAGCTCTGGTCTTGGCCATTGTGGAGAGGTTGGAGTCTGTTTGATTGAGTGTGTGGACAGGTGTCTTTTATACAGGTAACGAGTTCAAACAGGTGCAGTTAATACAGGTAAGGAGTGGAGAACAGGAGGGATTCTTAAAGAAAAACTAACAGGTCTGTGAGAGCCGGAATTCTTACTGCTTGGTAGGTGATCAAATACTTATGTCATGCAATAAAATGCTAATTAATTACTTAAAAATCATACAATGTGATTTTCTGGATTTTTGTTTTAGATTCCGTCTCTCATAGTTGAAGTGTACGTATGATAAAAATTACAGACCTCTACATGCTTTGTAAGTAGGAAAACCTGCAAAATCGCCAGTGTATCAAATACTTGTACTCCCCACTGTATATGTTATTCAATAATTTAATCCAAACTGCTGGCGCGTGTCAACAAGAGTCTGCATAGCCAGGCACTAAAATAGAACTTCGTTCTATTTTTGATGCTTGATGAGCTGCAAGTCCCACATCTCCCATCTCCTCATTGGTTTTTATGAGCATGTACCTATGTGGGTGATTTGCACTGTACATAGCTATAATATAACATTGGAAATGTCTTTATTCCTCCAAAACTTTTGTGAGAGTAATGTTTACTTTTGATTGTTTATTTCACTTTTGTTTATTATCTATTTCACTTGCTTTGGCAATGTAAACATATGCTTCCCATGCCAATAAAGCCCTTTGAATTTAATTGAATTTAAATTGAATTGATTGAAAGATGAACTGAGGTCCACACTCCAGACCAGTTGGTGGTGGTAATGCACCTTAAAGTCCAAAGAATAAGAAGAAGAAGAAGATTGAAGGAGGAGAGATTACTAGAAACTAACTTTGTTTGCCCCTTTTATCTGTGGAGGAATTATTGGAATAGAGAACACATCATTTTGTGTGACTCAAAATGGATCTGGTGTGGATAGACAAAATCAACATGCGAACGATGGCGGATGCACACGCGTGCCCGTTCTTGTCAGCATGTTACACCCTCGCGTCATCGCACTTCAGTCCTCTGCACCAGAAATTCGAGAGCATATTTACATTTCAATTTACAATGGGGGCAGTAGAGACTTGCCCAAAATCCCGGATATTTTGGGGCGGAAGTCCCACTTTGAGTAATTCCAAGAATTTGGGACAGAAAGGCTAAGCATTTGATGTGTCTAATCAATCGATGATGCAGCTAGAAATAAAATTGTAGGCCTACTTGTATTGTGATGATACAAGATCTACTGAAATAATGTCAAACAAGAGGCATTTATATCGAGAAATGTGGGATTCAAATTACTGGTTTTACGCTATTGGACACGTGAAAGCAAAAGCAACATTTCTACTGATTTCACCTATTCAGTCATGATGTCAGATCATTGAAAACGGATGGGCTCGGATTAGGGAGGAAGGAATGAAGCATTCAGAAAATACCCGAATAGGTCCATGTCTGTTCAGGAAAGTAGTATTGACCAGAGTGAGTCTTGCTCATTTATACTCCCAGGTTGTAGTCAACAAATGCCCCAAAGAGACAGAATTTGCCTCCTTCGATTTTTTATTTGATTTTAAAACTGTGTGTTCGCCTGTGTGCGTGCGTGCGTCAATAAAACATTTACAGAGGGGTTTTAAGTGTACATATGGAGATTTAACGAAACTTCACAATATACTGCTGAATTATTAAGCATGATATGGGATATTGGTTGCTTCCATGTTGCGCCATGTGCTTCGTTCAAATGCATTTAGCCTAAATACATTTTTTAGTTGTTTATATGTTTATATGTGTAATGTAAATTATTGTAATAATGAATTAGCCTATACTACATGTTCTGGATTCTATAGCATAGATCCTCGAAGACCTTAATTTGAGAACCTAGGATACTGTGAATAGTAATTCAAGATCCACCATGTTGTGTTGTGTTGCAAATATTTGTGTGCACAGCTAGTTGATTAGTTGGGGCATAAGCAAATGGTTGTGTATCTTCCAAAGACAGCCCATTCTATGCCATTTGGATCTCTGCGTCCTAGTCTGGTAATGATTTGTGTTGTGAAAAATTATTTAATTTCATGGCATTCAAGGTCCCCTTGACTTGCATCACAAAATCAAGCAAGTCATCAGATATTGTATTATAACCTACCAGTAGAAATGTATGTCAAATTGAATAGATAGATGCATTGTTGATATTTTACCAACCGCTTACACAACTTCAAAGAATGCATTCTCTAAACCCCTCAACGCAATCTGTTATCGTACTGTATATTTTGCACTCTTTGTTATTGTTTATTAGTTGCAGTGAAGGCACTCAAATACGGTCTGTATAATGTTTTAAAATAATTAATAATTTCTGAGACAGAACATAACCTGAATGATATCATCAATGCAATCTGTTTTGATACATTTGATTAGTTG